>NW_020837950.1:52365517-52424464 GCF_003676395.1 Aethalodelphis obliquidens
AAAGAAAGAAAGAAAGAAAGAAAGAAAGAAAGAAAGAAAGAAAGAAAGAAAGGAAGGAAGGAACGAAGGAAGGAAGGAACGAAGGAAGGAAGAAAAAGAAAGGAAGGAAGGAAGGAAGGAGGAAGGGAGGGAAGGAAGGAAGAAAAAAGAAAGGAAGGAAGGAAGGAAGGAAGGAGGAAGGGAGGGAAGGAAGGGAGAGGGAGAGAGAGAGAGGGAGGGAGGAAGGAAGGGAGGAAGAAAGAAAGAAAGAAACTAGTGACTGCTGAGTGTTTTATTTTCAACCCCTTTCAAATGAGACACCCCACCTAAAGCCTTAAGCACAATGGGTGCTTTGTGACCACCTGGAGGGGTGGGATAGGGAGGGTGGGAGGGAGGGAGACGCAAGAGGGAAGAGATATGGGAACATATGTATATGTATAGCTGATTCACTTTGTTATAAAGCAGAAACTAACACACCATTGTAAAGCAATTATACTCCAATAAAGATGTAAAAAAAAAACCCAATCCATATTAGCAAGTGTTCTTTGTCATACAGTTATTCTAAAATAGCATTTGTTCACGAGTTCCTCGTTAGGTGTCCTATACCCAATCCCTGTGTCACTTGAACAGCTTTTGATATTTATTTCTTTACCTTCTATTTTTCCAAGGAACAAAATTTCTGTTTATTCAATTCTTCTTTGTAAGACTGGTTTTCCTACCTTCATCATCCTATATATCTTCTTCTGGACACAATACATCAGTCATTGTCTCTCTTAAAATACAGTGCCCAGAACAAAAAGTCACCCCAGATATGCTCTGATAAGAGGACAGAATTCAAAGGGAACTATTTCTTTCCTTTTCTTTTTTCAGCCATGATATACTGATGGCTTACTGAACTTGTTTTTTCATGAATCTTAATCAGGCCAAGGTTCTCACTCATAGTTATCTTCAGTTGCTGTGCAAACAGACTAGGATAGGAGTTTCTAGTTGTTCATACACAGTCCCACTATTTTATTTTTGTAACAGGTTCCAGACTGAATAGAACTTTTAAAAATTCTGCTTCTATAACCATACTCCTTTGCTTTACTTGGTGGTAAAGGATGATAAACTAGGTATTTTGGTCTTTAAAGTATTTAATGAGTATGGGGTCAAGTCTGAGTCCTGAGCCACAGCACTGGAGACACCCCAAGAGACCAACATTGATACATCTACTGGTACACTTTGGATATGGCTGTTGTAACAGGTGTTAATTATCTAGCCCAGCTGATATCTACTTCACATTTCTACCTCCGAGACAAATAATTTCTTGAAAAACTTTGCCAAACATCTGACAGAAGTAGATACACAATGTTTACATTACGTCCCCAAATTTATAATCTAATACACTATTATAAAAAGAACTAGGACTTCCCTGGTGGTGCAGTGGTTAAGAATCCACCTGCCAATGCAGGGGACACAGGTTTGATCCCTGGTCCGGGAAGATCCACATGCCGCAGAGCAACAAAGCTCGTGCTCCACAACTACTGAGCCTGTGCTCTGGAGCCCACAAGTCACAACTACTGAAGCCCGCACACTCTAGGGCCCGTGTGCCGCAACTACTGAGCCCACATTCGGCAATTACTGAAACCCACACACCTAGAGCCTGTGCTCCTTAACAAGAGAAGCCACTGCAATGAGAAGACTGCATACCACAACGAAGAGTAGCCCCTGCTCGCCACAACTAGAGAAAGCCCAAGTGCAGCAACAAAGACGCAACGCAGCCAAAAATAAAAAAATTAAATTAAAAAAAACTAGATTAATTTCACAGGACTAACTTTTATTCATAGCAAATCTATAATTATAATCCATTGCTAACCAATATATTGTCAATGGGTTCATAATCATTAGGTTAAACATGGCACACAGACTCATAAAAGGGGAATCTATGGTCATCCAGACAATGAATGATCCATGTCTGGTGTGGCAAATACTATTTACTCCCCTTTTTCTTAACTATAACCTCATTTTACAACCTCTCTTGCAGTTAAACATTGTTATATGATTGAGTTTTAACCTGTGAAATGTGAGTGGAAGTGAGGTCTGCTGTGTAACAGCATTCTCTAAGAAGGAGGATGTGTCCCTTTTTCTCCCTCAATTCTGGGAGAGGATGATGATTAACAGGGCCCTTGGAATGGCAGAGCCACATCACAGAAGCACCCTGCCCATGAATCACCACACTGAGAACAGTAATCTGCCTGTGAGAAACATCTGCTTTTAGAGAGAGATGGTGATGATGTGTGTATGTGCGTGTGCATGAGTAGGAGGTGGGGTGCTTGAGTCATTATTTAATTTGGAGCTACTATTACGTAAATGAATTTAACTAAAGTAATACCATTTGAATACTTTATATATATTCACTACCAAGAGATTTGTGGCTCATGCTTAAGGAATTTATTGATAAAATTCTTAATTCCTCTAGGGTACACATTTAATCAAAGCAAAGCCCTGAACACGAGAAAAAAAATTCTTTGCCATTCTGAAATATTTCCACATAGTGATTTTCTAACATTGTTTCTTCTTTCACAAGTCAACCCTTTATATAAAGTTATGCTTAGCTACCTGTCTGGTGATCCAGGGCCTCGCTTAGCAATGACTGCATGTTTAGGTAGAAGGGAAGCAGTGAGAGCAAGTTCCGAACTCACAGTTCACACTACCCTCCAATTCCATATGTAGGGGTGATGTTTTATGCCTCAGTGAAGCTACAGATAATTTATGCTACCCTGTGAAATAGGTCCTGGCACTTTGGAGCTTATGTCAGCCATCTCTGGGCAGTGTGGAAGATGGCCTGTGGGGTGCTGACTCCACTCCCTTCCTACACACACAATGCTCCTGACTGTACCCCAAACCAGAGAACAACTCCCTGGGGCCATCCAAGGTCAGAGAGGTGCCATCTCTACTGTGTGTGAGTACGTGAGAGAGAGAGAGAGAGAGAGAGAGACAAACAGAGACAGAGAGAAAGAAATTAGCATAAGGAATTGGCTCAAAATCCCATGATCTGCAGTTGACAAGCTGGATACCCAGGAGAGTTGATGGTGTCGTTTCAGTGTGAAAGCCGGTAGGCTCAAGACTCAGGAAGAGCCAATGTTTCAGTTGAGTTTGAAAGCAGGAAACAATCCCAGCTTGAAGGCAGTTGGGTAGGAGGAATTCCCTCTTATCAGGGGAGGTTCAGTCTTGTTCTATTCAGATCTTCAACTGATTGGACGAGGTCCATTCACATTAGGCAGAGCAATCTGCTTTACTCAGTATACTCAGTGGTTTCTTGAGATGGAAACTACTGGCAAAGATGCTGTGAAGACTGTTAAATGACAACCAAAGACTTAGAATATTCATAAACTTAGTTGATAAAGCAGTGGCAGGGTTTGAGAGGATTGACTTCAATTTTAAATGTTAAAATCATCCAATAATACCCTCACAGACACACCCAGAATAATGTTTGATTGAACACTGGGCATTCTGTGGTCTAGTCAAGTTGATACATAACTAGCTATCACAATATGTAGAACAAATACAAGTGTAGCTCAGAGATATTGTGGGTTCATTTCCAGACCACCACAATATAGCATATATCACAATAAAGCAAGTCACACAAAGTTTTTGGTTTCCTAGTGTATATAAAAGTTGTGTTTAAACTACACTGTAGTCTATTAAGTGTGCAATAGCGTTGTGTCTAAAAAAATTAATGTACGTAAGTAAAAAATACTTTCTTGCTAAAATATGGGAGCCATCATCTGAGCCTTCAGCAAGTCATAATCGTGTTGCTGGTGGAGGGTCTTGCCTCGATGTTGATACTGCTGACTGATCAGGGTGCTGTGTGCTGAAGGTTGGGATGGCTGTGGCAATTCCTTAAAATAAGACAACGATGAAGTACACCACATCGATTGACTCTTTCATGAATGGTTTCTCTGTAGCATGCAACGCCATGTGATAGCTTTTCACCTGTGGGTTTTACTGTGTAAAACTTCTTTCAAAATTGAAGTCAATCCTGTCAAACCCTGCCACTGCTTTATCAACTAAGTTTATGAATACTCTGAGTCTTTTGTTGTCATTTGAACAGTCTTCACAGCATCTTTGCCAGTAGTTTCCATCTCAAGAAACCATTTTCTTTGCTCCTCCATAAGAAGCAACTCCTTATCCATGAAAGTTTTTTCATGAGATGCAATTCAGTCCCGTCTTCAGTCTCTACTTCTAATTCTAGTTCTCTTGCTATTTCCATCACATCTACAGTTAAAATACTAACATCGAAGAGCACTAATCACAGATCACCATAACAAATATAACAGTAATGAAAAAATGTTTGCAATATTGTGAGAATTATCCAGATGTGATGCAGAGACATGAAGAAAATGCTGATGGAAAATTGTGCCAACAGACTTGCTCAACGTAGTGTTCAACAAACCTTCAATTTGTAACAAAAACACATATTTACAAAGTGCAATAAAATGAAGCCCAGTTAAATGACGTATGCCTGTATCTAATTTATAGGGTTAATTTGAGGGGTAGATGAAAGAATGTATTAAGTGCTACAGAATGAAAGTTTAAGATTTAAATTACCATCTGTTTTTCCTTTTTGTTGAGATATTCTTAACCTCAGCTACAAGTACACAAAAAAATTGCTGATCTTGCTTTTTATTTCTCTGAAAATATCATTGCCACAATTGTTTAATGGAGCAAGATTAAGAATAAAGGACTGGATATTTTATAAATATGAATCTATCTACACTGATAGTGGTTATATCACCTTTTGTTAAAGCATTGATTCATCATCTATGTCTAAACCAACATAAAAATGAGCAGATTAAAATAACCACATTTGTCTGTTCTCAGTGTTCTGGTAACTTTTACTTTATTCACCATTACTCAGTAATTATTTTCCATGGCCAAACAATTAATTTGCAGTTACTTTTGGTATAATAAGATGTAATTATTTTTAGCCAGGAGACTTGAATTTTTAAATTTTACTTATTTTTTATTTGGCTATGCCATGCAGCTTGAGGGATCTTTGTTCCCTTCCCCAACCAGAGACTGAACCCATTCCCCCTCCAGTGGAAGCATGGAGTCCTAGCCACCGGACCACCAGGGAATTGCCAGACTTGAATTTATAAAGAGAAGTTAGGGTGACCTTACAATCACTTATTTCACCTTAGATTGTAATTCATCCTTACACATGCTTCCTAGATACTTTTCAGTTCAAAGTCTCTTTTCTGGAGAAAACTGAAGCAAATACAAGTTGGTGGATTCTGCTACAGCAATATTATCCATAAACATTACACCATCAGCCTTAAGAAGTGATCCAACTATTCTTTCATCATTTGGTTCAGAATACATTTAAAAAGCAATTATTGGCAATTATTAAATCTCATATTATAAAATCAGCTCTACTGAGGCTTTGTACCTTCTGATATTATTCTTAAAATTCTGTGCTACTCTTAAATTCTTCATATGTGTTATTTTCCTTATTTGCATCTTAGGTAAATGTTCTCTCACCCTTTAATTTCCTCCGAGCTCAGGTGCAGCTGTACTAACTTTGAAAATACACCAATATTTCTTTTGCCACACTGAGGACATATATAATTGCACAGAGAAGATATACTTTTAAAAAATGTTAGTGCTATCCCGACTGCTTGAGATATTGTCCATTTGAGAGGCATGAAATAAATCACTTGTGTTTGAATTTTTAAAAGACTGTGTTCCTAAACTCTAGGGTCCATGAGTAATTATGATCTGTTTTCATTTGCACAGCTATCATGAATGTGAAGATACCATGATTATGATTATTTACTCCCCAGGTCACCATCGTTCCCTCTACACCAACTAATTCCTTCTTGTTTATTCCTTGAGATTCCTTGAAAAACCTTTCACCAAAAGGATACATTTTAGTTTCCGTAGTAGAGTTAAAAGAGTTTCCATATTTTATTTTACGAAGTAAGATAAGAGAATGCATGACCTTATCCTAATCCTCAGAAAATATATGATTATCATTAAGCAAGTTAAAATTTAAAATAAGTCCATGACTTCCATAACTACTTGGAAGACCTTTGTGCTAATCTTCACTAATGTTCAATTTGGAACACTATTGTATTCATAATTTGCCGTTCTCAGAAAAAATAAAACATTTAGCGATATAAGGAATTCGATTATTTAGTTTTAGTGAAATAGGATGTCTCAAGCAATTTCTGGATGGATAGAGTTCCCTTATACCCACAGTGGTTTGCCTTGGAGTCACTCTTCTAATCTGTTTTAGGAAACTATTAGCCATATACTCTTCCAGGCTTGGTTATTTTAAGCCTACGTCCATAATAAAAATCACTTACTCTCAGCTTGAATCTTTCCTAAACATTAAGTCAACTATGGGAAGGAATTGAGGCAGATGACATAAATCAAATACCCTGACATAGAACTCCAGTACTTTTTACTGTATTTTACTCTTCACTTCCAGATGTTATTTTAGCTGAGTATCTCTTTGATACACTCTGCTGCTCCAATCACACTTTCTGTTGTATTTGTTTTATTGTTGTTTGCTGTTTTCTAACAGCATGAGCAGTATCTTTGTTCTTTATGCATTCAATATATGTACATGAGGAGCATGTTTAAATTACTTTTACAAAAGAAATATGAAATCAAATTTTGGACACTACTGGTTTAGATATTACTACAGAAAAGTGTTGACAAAAAAGTCATTTCTTTTAAGAAATCCATCACCCTGACCTCTGCAATGCCTCTGCAATTTGTATTATTAAGATAATAGTTCTGTCATCCTGCTCATAAGGCTGATTCAACACATTCCTGTCTCCTGACGCTTTCTGCATTATTTATGATTGTTGACCATTCTCTTTTTTTTGAAACTTTTCTCATTTCTGTAAGTTTACAATGTCCGATTTCCCTCCCACATTTATTTCATTTTTTATATTACTTTCTTCCTCCAATCATCTCTTACATTTTCTGTTCCCAAATCCTTTTATACATTGTCTACCTTGGTGACCTCATACACAATATGACTTTACGTTCCGTGTAAATGCTGATGAATCTCAGAGCAAGATCTCCAACTAAATCATCTCTGTTGATTCCATACCTAAAGTTCAAATCACATACAAAGCATCTCCACATAGGTATCTCAAAGCAAGATATTTATGATATGATCTTGTCCTCCTGTTTTCCTCATCTCAGTGAATGGACTCACTCAGCCAGTATCACTCTTGGTCTCTCTGATCTCACTCATCCTCTACTTTCAGTTAGCCACGAGTTACAGAATCTGCACTCTTAACATCTCTTATATCCATTCTCTTCTCTCACTTTCATTGGTCATTAACCTCGTTTAGGATTTACCACTTTAACCTGAACAACTGGAATAACCTCCTAATAATTTTCACAACCATTTTTGTTTTCCTCTCCATTCTTCACACAACAGCCAGAGTGATCTTCCCAGAATGTTCATTGGCAAAGCCATTTCTCCCTTTATAGTTCTTAAGTGAGTCATTATAGGCTTAAATGCCTTAACATGGAGCCAAAGGTGTTTCATGCTCTGGCAGGTACCAACTTTTATAGTTTTGTCTCCTGCCAATTCTTCATGTATTTCCTCTTTCTTATCAACACAAAACTCTAGAATTTTTAGAATTTCCCTAGAAAGGCCTGCTGTTGGGAAAGCATGTTATTTTGCACTCTTTCCACATTGTATCTACTGCCTGTCCCACAACATATGCATGTGTTTCCTGGACAGCCAAACAAGCTCTCTAATTTGTGTGTGAGAATGTGTACATATGGGTGTGCATGTGTTATCCACTTAAGTGGTGTCTCTCACTCTGAGGTTAAACTGTCCCGTATTTTTG
The DNA here is from genome assembly GCF_003676395.1 of Aethalodelphis obliquidens. Lineage (NCBI taxonomy): Eukaryota > Metazoa > Chordata > Mammalia > Artiodactyla > Delphinidae > Aethalodelphis > Aethalodelphis obliquidens. Next base: position 52,373,359 of record NW_020837950.1, read on the forward strand.
TTCTCCAGCAGGGCCAAGCAAATAGCAAGAGACTATAAACATGTATTCTTTGAAAGGATAGGTAAAAGTATAGAGAATGAAATAATTAGTTACTCAAGATTATCACAGCATATCTAAATATTTCCTGAAAATAAGTAAATAAGATATTGTTTTATGCTCTTATCACAGAAATATACCACCAGAAAGGTTGATGATGCCTGTTAGAAGTTATTTACCTGCTTGCCTTCACAACCATTGACACATGGGGCACCTGGTTACAGAAATAGTCACAGACAATTAAAAATTTGATTTTACTGAAGTTATATTTGAAATTGTTGGCATATATCACCCCAGTATTCTTTCCCTGTCAGACTGTCCTTTCTCCTTTCCATATTACCCTATGATGCCGATGGGGAGAATCCTCCCTTCATCTGTTTATCTAGTTCCTCATCTAGTGTCCCCTCTTCTGAGTATCGTCACTCACAACTAATCCTCCCTTTGACACTTTGTCTTATAAAGTTCTAATCCATTCTCATTGCTTTTGCAGATGGTATTTAGAGCCCTCATTTGAATAATATTTGCTCCTGAAAATAGCCTCAGAAAGTGACTTATTTTCTCACAAAATCTTTCTCCGGGAAGAAGCTAAGAATTTTCCTAGATCTACGCTAGACCTTTGTTGTTATTGTTCTTCTTCTCCATTGTAAATTCATTTTCTTGGAGATTCACACCACACAGCAATGTTTTCACCATCACCTGCTGTGGCAGAGAATGTGGATGCTGCCAATATTCATTTTTCTCCTCTTTTTTCTGTGCACACAGCTAAACTCTATTTCTCAGCTCTCTTGCAATTACGATTTGCCTTCTGAGTTCCAGCCAAAGGAAAGTCAGTGACCCTGAGGTGTACTATTTCCAGGGCTGGGCTGTGAAACATCTCAGTAGAACCTCCTCCCTCTTTCCCTTCCCTGTCTCCCAGCCAGATGAAGCAAATCCTGCCAAGGGCTCAAGGGAATGGACAAAGCTTGAGTACCTCTATCGCCCAGCCACACACTCATTTGCACTGTGCTGTGAATGAAAAAGCTTTCTTGTTTTGATGACTGAAATTTGAGGATATTAAGAATAGTTATTGTTACTTTTCCTAATTAATACATATTTTAAATATCAGGTTGTAGTCCTTCATTCTGAGAATGTAATGGCTCACTCATTTTGTTTCTACTTCCACAATTTTCACTATCCCACGTAACTTTATTGCATCCTGAATTATACTTTAATGACTATGATTTCACATCATTTTCTTCAGTAAACTACCCCTGAAGCCAAAGTCTGGTTTTATAATCCTATAAACTGAACTATACCCTAAATCCCTCTCTCTGCTAACAAATGCTTATCCCCACTAAATATTGGGCTGGCCAAAAAGTTCATTCGGGTTTTTCATAAGCTGTTACGGGAAAACCCAAACGAACTTTTTGGCCAACCCAATATTTTTATTTTTCACTTGGGTCTTTAAAACTGTCGCTTTTTTTTTTTTTTTTTTTTTTCACATGATGCTTCTTGGCTTTACATCCTAATGAACTTCATCATCCTATTTGGACATTTCTTGTTAGTCTTATCTTCAGACCCCTGTTCTCCTGCATTTCTTCTAACTTCTTCCAAACATACTCTCAACCTGGATCTCTCTAATCACAGACATTTTCCATCTTCTGAGCTCCTGAGCTTTCCTGCAGAAAAATCACATAACTCTGCCAGATGGGGCAGATTTATAGTTTCCAATTTCAGTTGGGTCCTCAAAATTGCTTGTCAATCCTTTTACTCAAATGACTCTTGAGTTTAATAGCTCTGACCTGTGTAATGGTGTGAGCCCAGCTCTCCCTTCCATGGCATCCTACACTTATTTCTGGGCATCTCAGAGGAGCCTTTCGCACACAGCCAGTTGTGAATTTATGAACTCTCGTCCCCACACTGTATTACCCTGGCCTCCACTCCTGCTTCAGCTTTCACTTGCCCACACCTACTTAGCACACAGTTGCTTGTGGAAACCTCACTACTGCCAGTCACCATCTTGAAATGACAGCATTGCTACCAGGAATGCTATCACCTAGTGCTCTGAGTACTCTCTTCCATTTAGAGTCAGAATGATGCAGAGCTCACCCTTGTGACAGAAAAAAAATTGTTTCCTCTTAACCTGTTATCACATGTGATCATCTGAATATCAAAGCAGCTGTGCTCCTGGTCAGAGACTTGCATAATTTTCTTATGCAATCCTGGGAACTTGTGGCCCTCACCTCTGCTTCCTAGCTGCTCAAGTTTCTTCCCTGGTGTCACAAAGGAAACATACAAGTCATCATCTACCCTAAATTCTCTCTTTTCCCCTCCAGCTTTTCCTCCAACAAAAATACCTTTTCTACTACTAGATGTAAAAACGATAATTGCAGACAAACACAGATGGAGTGTGCAGAGGTAGATCAACGTTGTTATCGACTGAAAAATAATGCACAACCTAAAAGTTGAGGATTATGTTTTATTTGCAACAAAACTGAGGACTTGAAGCCCAGGAATCAGCTTCTCAGATAGCTCTGAGAAACTTCTCTGAAGAGATAAGGGAGAATCCAAGATATACAGGAGTTTTTGCAACAAAGACCAGATAGTCGGAACATCAAAAGATTACTGTTAATTAAAAATCTCAAGTTAATGGATTTAGCCCTTTTCTATGTATGGGAAGATGCAAAAGTCTGGCCTCATTGAAATCATTCCTTTGCTATGCTCCTCAGGGTACACCTTTGGGGATAGCTGCAGTGGCTGATGGCTTGGTGGTAGGCATTCTGTTTTTATCCTGAGGTCCCTCAGGCACCTTCAGGGGATGGGTGTAATGTGATGGCTTGATGGCTGCAACATCCTTTGTTTAGTGATATGGCAGGCAACATTTTTTTCATTGACACTGTCTATTTCACTTTGGGTGTAATGAGCCAAATATTCTTCCTTATCCTTATCTGTGCCCTCTCCCTTGTCTGATTATAAATGAAGGACATTCTATCCAAGTCTTCAAATAAAAATAATTTTGGATGTACAAACCTATAGGAAAAAATAGTTTCTCCTTACATTTATTCAAAAACATTCATTCACTCATTAAACAAGCAATTCTCTTAGGGCTACTCTGGTTGACGTAGAAGTACATATTTTCAATGCTAGCTTTCTGTCTCCAAGGCAGGCACAATGTAGGAATTTAGCAGTTTAGTAAAGAAACAAGTATGATAAAATGTTAAAATTGCTATGATAATAGTTTGTGTAATATAAAATGAGGTCACAAAGAGAGGCGTGAATAATTTGATTTGAGTTAGAAAACAAAAGCTTCATAGAGAAAAGATATATGAGAAATTCAAATTTGATTATGTCAGTAGTGGCTATCTCTCCTATATAAGATTATTGAAAGCATCAGATTTTATAAAACAAACAGAATAATTTTGACAAGTTCAAAAAAGCAAAATATAATGGCTTAATTTTTTCCTCTACAGATGAGTGTACATGTACTTACACAAGTATATGTAACAGAATAGCCTCTGATTGAAGACAGAATATCTTCGGCATTCTGTTCTTATTCTTACCATGACATGGATTGGTCCTACCACGTCTATGCGGTAAATATAATCTAACCATAGTGTTTCTACTTCACCCAGAGGTATGGCTCTCTGTCCAACCTCCCTGTCCCTCACCTCACCTGAATCTAAACTTCATTATTTAAATTACAAACATTTAGAGAGAATGTGTATGTACTTATGTGTAGGTACTGTATTGTACACTGTGGTTGAGAAGGCAAAAGGTGTGTGTGTTGACAGACAAGGCTTGGTCTTTGCCCACAAGCAGTGTACATTAAAATATAAAGGACAAACTATTTTCTGAGTATTTTTTTTCACAAAGGAAACACTGGTATTTAGTTTTACAGACCATTTTTTAAGTCTTGTCTCAGCCAAAAGATATAACCATTCTCTGCTTGAAGAGACCAGTTGAAATTAGATAGAAGTAAACTAATAAAGCACATTAGAATGGCATGCCCTGGTAGAGAATACAGTCCTAGATTGTTGTTCACAGTGAGATACATGTGAATGCTGTCATGTAGGATAATAATCCTTTGAGTATTCCCATGTAAGAGGAAATAAAAACATATCTAGAAGGGATATCAAAAAATAAAATTTAGGTCATTAACCTCCACATGGAAGGAGAGCTTTTTGCTCTTTTGGTAGTTGCTTTTTGATTTCGTTGTTGTTGTTGTTTATTTGGATAAGAGGCCAGCCTTGCCTTGTGATGGCACATGGAGCAATTACCTAAATGCTATATAGCTACTTTATTTGCATTATTGTTACAGGTCTTCAGTGTAGGTCATTAAGGTCTAAGTATTACATCTTTTAATGAACGTCATCACCCTGGATTTTCACAAGTAAATAGAGCCATACTAAATATTATGAGACAAAACGGTTTAATAAAGGAGTTCGGACTTCTGCACATGTAGAAAGAGAGGGGGCTGTGCAGGTCAAGAGGCTGCTGCTGGAAGGTCAGAGAAACAGTCACAGAAACCATCAGCCTGGCCAGCCAAATGAAATGGCTTTTAAATGATCGCAGGGATAGTGCCACAATTTTCAATTATCTGGGTATGGTCCTACCTACTGTCCCAACTTGCAGTAGGGAAGCTGGAAATTGCAGAGAAAGCTGAGTGGCAGCCATGTTTGGCCATCAGTATCTCACAAGGGTATAATGACTTTTCTTCTGCTTTTTATGACAAATGTGAGGGCTATTCATTGGCAGATTCTAATCTGGAACCACTGAAGGAAGGGGGTTCTAAGGAATGTACATGACATGATGGTAATGCCAAGTTTACTACTAGCACAGGAAGGAGCTAGTATTTTAAACCAGACTTTATATTTGCTTTTCTAAGATACTGCTACTCAAAGTCTTTTTATGGTAATAAATAAATAATTTGATTATAATTTTGATTGTGCTAAATTCAGCCTAGTGTTTTATGATCTGACTAATTTGAAGTTTAAGGGATAATGAAGGATCTTAAACTTTCAGTTCCTAATACAATCTGATACACTGAAAACCACATACTGAAATCTGCTGTTATTTACCAAAAGTTGTTTTTCATTGGCTTGTCACATTTAAATAAATTTGAAGCATTTTTATTAGGTTGATAATATGGTGAAAAAATATTGTCTATCTATCACTCATTATGTTATACTAAGAATGTACTTGTTTTTCTGTAAAATCAAAATATACTGTCATTTCTAATCTCTAAATATTTTTCATGAGCTGATAAAGCCCTTATTTTTCAAGACAGATACAATCTATAAAATTCAATTGCCAGAGCTTATATGATATAGGTATGGTTTATGCATATACATGTATATGCATGAATGATCACACACACATATGCATGCACATGTACACACACATACGCACACGCACATGTCAGTGGAGTATACTTTTATCCAAATTGGTAACTAAACATACCAATAGAAATTCTATATTCACAGCAATCCAATGTTCTTATTAAACACCACTATTTTCTCTTTATGAGGTAAATCCAATATCTTGAACTTGTGAAAATGCTTTATTTTTAGTACTGCCAGTATTCCCAGAGGTACAGCACTGATGCTTTTCTTAAAATAATTCTGCCTTCTGGGCAAGAGGCTTTTTTAAGCATTAAATAGGACAAAATGTTTTGTAGCTGCTATCTGTTTTATTGTGTGTAGACCTATGTTAAGATATTTTTACAATTAAATGTCAAATCCAGGTTGACATTAGAAACACAGTAGTGCTTGATATTTGATGAGAAGCTGTCAACTTTCCTCTCCCTGTCAAGTTTCCAGCAGCTTCTTTATGACTAGGCTAAGCGAGTACTGGTAGGCAGAGTTCCATATACAAAGATCTCAGTACTATATGTGTATGTGTGCATGTGTGTGTGTTAGGAGTGAGTGTGCGACAATCTTTTTTGTTAGGAAATTGAATTTTATTCTTTTAATTATTAAGGTGATTTTAGGAACATTTCTTGCAGATGAATCAATCATTTAGAAATCCCATTCAGAGTTAGGCATGAAAAGGCAAGTAGAATTCATTCTAAGTGGTAATTTCCATGAAAAATTGAATCTTTGAACCTTAGGCTAAAGTTTTAAGGGAAGTTTTTATTCTGTTATTTGCTAGGCTGATAGTCTATCTTAATATACCTTAATTTTCATTTCATTTCATTTTTACTAAATATCACTGCTAGGCGAATGTGTGTGTCGGCGGTGTGTGTGTGTGTGTGTGTGTGTGTGTGTGTACAGGGGTGTAGCCAGAACACAGAAAGGAATTGGTAGTCAGGACGTTTGGCTCTGTTTTTCTTTCTTAAATAGGCACGTGTGCACACACACACACACACTCCTCATTCTAGGTGGTCATATATTTTTTAGGAGATTATGTAATACTTTGTATCTCAGAAAATGGGGGTAATTACCTAAATGATTGAAGCTCTTTACTCCACTCCTAATCAAAACAAAACTTTAAAAAAGGAGGATACAATATTGCATTATCCCCCAAGGAAGGCGAAGAGGGTAGATACTCTTTCCCTGATCTCTAAAAGCTGAAACACAAAGAAGTGGACCTCTGATATTAAACAAGTAACACAAGGGTAAATAGGAGATGATATAATTGACTCTTTGAGGCAGATCCAGCAGAAGTGTTGCTGGCATCAGGTGGTGGCAGCTGCTGTGTCAGACAGCAGTGTCGGTGCCCTGCAGTGCCAGCGCATACTGTGGCACAGGACACTGACTGCTCCTTGAATTATGTCCTTGGTTGCAGGTCTTAAAGCCTAGCATTCTATTCTATTTCCTAATTGTCTGGGGCCCTCCCAACACCATGAGCTAATCAATACATTTTGTAACAAAATTTTTCTTTTCTATCTAATTTAGTTATTTGTTTTGTGGCTTGAAATTAGAGAAACTTAACCCAAAAATAAATTGCAAAGTTATATTCATAGGTGCATGCTAATTTAAAATTGTTATATTATCCTGATAAATTGAAGCTTTAATCATCATGAAGTTTTCATACAGGTGGCCAGTATTACCTTTTCCCTTAAAGTTTCTTTTGTCTGATATTAATATAGCTACAACCATTTCTTTTGTATAGAATTTATATATAAATATACACATATGTATATACTCACATTTGGATATGTGTGTGTGTGTGTTCTTGGATTTCAACATTTTCATTTCTTATATTTTACATGTATTTCTTTTAAACATTGTAAAGGTGGATATATTTTTTTCATCTAGTCTGATTATCTTTTGCGGGAAGATTTATACTAATATTTAAACTGATTACTGATTATTTTTTGACCTATAGCCCTATTTTATATTTTGTATTGGTTTTGTTTTATTTTTCTATTCTTTCTTTTGAATATTAGAGTATTTTTAAATTTGTCTTTTATTTTGCCTTCTGAATAAAGAACTGCATTTAGATTGTTTAGCAAAGTTCTACTGTTAACAAACTCCTGTGAAAATCTTTTTGTATATGCCCACCCTTAACATTTTCAGAGCCCAGTGCAAGAGTACACCTGGATACTCCTAGCCCTGCCCACCTACATTTCTGACTTCTTGAGCTCCTGAGGACCTGAGTGTGGACTTGTCCACATAATTGTACTCTGTTCAAAATCCCACCTGTATCTTCCAACAGCCATCATTTTTCTTCAAACAGCCTGGTGTGCAACAAGAGTTACAGCAGAGATTTTGTCCAGCCTGTAGTAGATAAACCTGGGGAAATGTTCTGCACAAGCTTAAAAAAGTAAGTTGAAGCTATTGCAACACAGAATCCTGGGGTTCTAGATCCGTGGAGCATCACTTAGAAGGAAGCAGGGTGTGGGCTCTGATGACCATATCCCCATGGCCCTGTAGATTCGCAGACTTATTGGTCAAAGTGATACTAAAGCAGGGCCAGAAAGGAGAACTTACATTCAAGTCAGGAGGTCGGGGAAGGAGCCACAGCTGCCTGAGAGTAGCCTAAGAGTGGTCTATTTCTCCATGAAAAATATTTTTACTGGATATCAACTCCTGGCTTGACAATTTCTCTCAGCCCAGAGGTTTATGTTACTCAGACTTCTACCACCATCATCACAGTGGAGAAATAATTCTCCTCTCATACTGTTTTATGTTCTTAAATTCTCTTTTTGTTCCAGCAATTTTTTCAGTCCTTTTAAATTGAAGTATAATTTCTGTTCAATATTATATAATTTACAACATACAATATAGTGATTCACAATATTTAAAGGTTATACTCCATTTATGGTTATAAAATATTGGCTATATTCCCCATGTTGTACTAGATATCCTTGTAGCTTATTTTATGCCTAAGAGTTTGTACCTCTCACTCCCCTACCCCTATATTGTTCTCTCCTTAGCCCCCTCCCCACTGTTAACCACTTGTTTGTTCTCTATATCTGTGAGTCTGGTTCTTTTTCATTATATTCACTAGTTTGTTGCATTTTTTAGATTCGACACATAAATATCAACAGCATTTGTCTTTCTTTCTCTGTCTGACTTATTTTACTTAGCATAATGCCCTCCAAGTCCATCCATACTGTTGCAAATGGTAAAATTTCATTTTTCATGGCTGAGTAGTATTCCATTGTGTGTGTGTGTGTGTGTGTGTGTGTGTGTGTGTGTGTAGATACCACTTCTTTATCCATTCATCTGTTGATGGACACTTAGGTTGCTTCCATATCTTGGCTATTGTAAATAATGCTGCTATGAATATTAGGGTGAATGTATCTTTTTTAATTAATGTTTTTGTGTGTTTCAGATATATACCCAGGAGTGGAATTGCTGGGTCATATGGTAATAGTTCTATTTTTAATTTTTTGAGAAAGTTCCATACTGACTTCCAGAGTGGGTGCACCAATTTACATTGCCACCAATAGTGTACAAGGGTACCTTTTCCTCCACATTCTTGCCAACATTTGTTATTTGTGTTCTTTTTGATGATTGCCATTCTGACAGGTGTAACGTAATATCACATTGTGGTTTTGATTTGCATTTCTCCGATGACTAAAAATGTTGAACATCTTTTCATATATGCCTGTTGACCATCTGCATTTTCTCTTTGGAAAAATGTCTATTCAGTTCTTCTACCCATTTTTTAAGTCAGGTTGTTTGTTTTTTTGATATTGAGTTTTATGAGTTATCTATATATATGTTGGATATTAATCCCTTATTGGTTATATCATTTGCAAATATTTTCTTCCATTCAATAGGTAGTCTTTTCATTTTGTCAGTGGTTTCCTTTACTGTGCAAAAGCTTTTAAGTTCAGTTAGGTCCCACTTGTTTATGTTTGGTTTTATTTCATTTACTTTAGGAGATGCATCCAAAAAATATTGCTGAGATTTATGTCAAAGAGTGTTCTGCCTATGTTTTCCTCTAGGAGTTTTTATAGCATCTGGTCTTACATTTAGGTCTTCAATCCATTGTGAGTTTATTTTTGTATATGGTTTAGTGAATGTTCTAATTTTATTCTTTTACATGTAGCTGACCAGTTTTCCCAGCACCACTTATTGAAGAAACAATTCCATTTACCATCACATGAAAAAGGATAAAATATCTAAAATAAACCTACCTAAGGAGGCAAAAGACCTGTAGTCAGAAAATTATGAGACTGATGAAAGAAATTGAAGACAACACAAACAGATGGAAAGAGATATTGTGTTCTTGGGTTGGAAGAATCAACACTGTGAAAATGACCATATTACCAAAGGCAATCTGCAGATTCAATGCAATCCCTATCAAAATACCAATGGCATTTTTCACAGAACTAGAACAAATAATTTTAAATTTGTATGGAAACACAAAAACCCTGAATAGCCAAAACAATCTTGAGAAAGAAGAAAGGAGCTAGAGGAATCAAGCTCCCTGACTTCAGACTATACTACAAAACTACAGTATTCACAACAGTATGGTACTGGCACAAAAACAGACACATAGATCAACAGAAGGGGATAGAGAAACCAGAAATAAACCCATACATTTATGGTCAATTAATCTATGACAAAGGAGGCAAGAATATACAATGGAGAAAACATGGTCTGTTCTAGAAATGTTTAAGACCATCTCTCTGCACTTAGTTTTCTGAAGTGACACTATGATATTATTAGGTGTGTGTGTTCAGTGTTTCTGAGATTTACTAGGCTTGTTGGATGTAAAGATTGGTGTTGTTTGACAGTTCTGGAAACTTTCTAGCTATTACCTTCTATATGACCTCTGCTTCTTCCCTTGCTTCTCTTCCTAGAACTCCAGCTAAACACATATTAGACATTCTCATCCTAATCTTTATTTTCCCTGTTCCCTGTGCTATTTTATCTTATTTTTTTCTGACATCACCTCCAGCTTCAAATGTTTCTAATTTGTTGTTTATTTCATTAAGTTTTAAATTTTCCTCATTATATATATTTTTTCTTGAACTTCTATTCTCTATCCAAGTCAGTTACATCACATTTTATAGTTTCCTGTTCCCTGAAAATATCATCAAGCTTGTGTTATTCTTTTAACACACTAATCCTAGTTTTGAAATCTCTGGTGTTATGTTTAGTACAAGAAATCTGTTAACACTAGTATATGAAAGTCCTTTTCTGTCAGCTATCATATGTTCATGATACTTTGCTTCTTTGTGTACTTATTATTTGATTTATTGTGAAATGCTTATTTCTTTGTAAAATTATTTTTGGCAATGATTTTAATATCTGGAAAACTGAATGAAAGAAGTTTTGGGGTTTTTTTGTTTGTTTTTTGCTAAATAATTTAACCAATTTAACATCTCCAATTCTTAGAATGTGCATTTTGTTGGACCAGAGATAAGAGAGTTACCAGGAGTAGATCCTGCTGGTTTTATTGCTTTATTTAAGCATTTGCCTTGGTAAAGACACTATCTGTTTGTTCCTAGGAATGCTGCTCAGTATTTTTAAGGATTCTTTCATAGGTCCTTTAATATATTTCCTTTACCTACCCATCCATAGATATCTCATAAACCCTTTAATTTTTCCCTCTACATATTCATTCATTGTGATTTCACCCTACAATGTGACTTCATTTATCATCCATACAATGGTTACTTTCCAAAGTGTATCTATTTCCATCTGAGCTCTTTCTCCCCATCTCAAGTGCAGTATATTTTGGTGGTGTTGATACCCTATATTTTGATATTCTTCTTGTTTCAAGAGCAACTCAGTTTGAAAATACCTTAAAACTCAATTAATTTTAGTCCAAAAACTCATTTCTCCTTTCTCAGAAATGTCTCAGAAAACAGCAGCACCAGCTGCTGATTTACCCACGCCAGTGAGTTGAAGGGTCATAAATCCTTAACACGCTTTTTCTCTCATAGTCCATATCTAGCACCAAATTCTACTGACACTATGCTATTCATAGCTTTGGAATGTGTATTCTTCATTCTTATTATTACTTTTGTATAGATTACAATAATTCCTTTTGCATAGGTTTATGAAACATCCTTCAAATTGATTATTTCATTCTCTCCAATTCATTCTCCACACCACTACCAATATTTTACTTAAATAAAAACATGATCATGTGATTATCCTGGTAAAACATCTCAATGAACATTTATGAATCTTAAATATACATTTCTTAGTATGATATTCAAGATCTCTGTTTCTTCCCTCACTTGTGCTCTATATTCTAACAATGTTGTCATCATGTCCTCTCTCAATTTTGAGCCTTTCCAGGTGCTCTTCTCTGTCTGGAAAATGTATATTCCACTGTTTAAATTGTCTAATTTCTACTTTCCTACAGTTCTCATCACAGTCATCAGTTCTTTGATGTTCTTTCTTAACCAGTTAGACTAGATTAGTTTCCCATAGCATGAATAACCCACCCAATTAGATTGCTTAACAGAGAGTATTATACCCACTTGGTAACTAGTCTCCTTCAGTGAGAGGAGGGACTGCATTTTCCTTACTGTTAGCTGCATGCCTGAATGTGGTATTGGTTACAGTAGGCACTTAGTTAATACTTGCTGCATTGAAAGTAGAATTACCCTTTTATCAGTATAATCAATAAAATATATGATTTTAAGTGCAATTTTTAACAAGTCATCATACTATATGCTGGGAATTTAAAGCATATAAAAAAGCATAAGATTTCTGTACTCAAGTAGTTATGATTTAATTGGCCATAAATGATCTAAATCCATTATGAATGTAAGCTGATCAAGATAATGAACAATAAGCTGTTTACTATTGTCTAATAATTGCTAAAGGTGATAATTGGAGCATTTATCCTAATAATTCCTTGAAATTCTATCACACTTCTCTTCTGCTAAACCCTAATGAAGCCCAATTTCTTGCCTGTAAACAATACCATTTCCATGATAAATGAGAACAGGCTTATCCAATTAGAAAAATAAGCAAGCGTTTTACGAATGGAAATGTTCCATTCCACAAAGGTTTTCAGTTTCCACGATCCTCTCACAGTTTAGTGAGGGAGAAAGTGATCAAAATATATAAGTTAAAACAGCATAGTAATTGCAATGATGGCCATAATTGAAATGTAACAGTATGGGTCAGGACTAGCTTGAATAGCTATGAAGCTTTGATATATTTGATGTTATAATAATTTATTGCATCTGATGAATAACATAAAAATCTAATTATTCTAATAATGGTATTGAAATTTAGATTTTTTTCTGATATCTATAAGCATATAAAACTTCTAATCTCTCTATTATATGTCTTTCAATTGATAAAACATAACTTTCAAAAATGATAGTAAAAGTGGAGAATTTAAGTCAATTATTTGTGAATAGTTGTCTCATAAATCTTTATTTGTAGATTAATTTCAGCAAAATCTTATGTAATAGTCAGGATTTGTTCATTTGTTCTTTTCTTCCAATATTTAAAAATAATGTATTGGGGAAAAAACAGATATTAAATAATGAGGAAAGCTTACTAACTTTAAGAATTTAAGGCCTTTGTCATAATCACCAAGAAGATTAACTCTGTCGTGTAGAAACTAAAATATTTTGTAAAATAAAACTAGATATTTTGTAATACCAATGTAAATATAGTAAAATAAGTTTCTAATTTGATAAAAGTATTTCTTAAGCAAAATACATGGGAATAACTAAAAAGACAAGATTTGTTTTCCTCCTTACGTTTTATTGTTTTAAATTAGAACAATTGGATCAAATTATTTGAGTCAATACTGAAGTTGCTTCTTATTTAAAACATTCCCTAAATACATGCCAACTCTCTTTCTTTTTAGAATAATTTAGAAGAAAACATTATTTGACAACAAATGTCAATATTAAAAAAAAAAGCCATGGTGGTGTCATTCTCCAAGAATGCCCTAAGGTAAGGGAAAGGCAAATGATTTTCTTTTTAACAACCTTGAACGCAGATGGGAATAAACAGCATTTCCCCGGGAAGCAAAATCAGTCTCTGAGAACTTCACAAGATAGGAGTTGCTGGCGAGCAGCGCTGCACATTAAAAAGTTGCAGAATTAGTTGGAGGTCATTGTGATAGCCCTGCCCCAGTGGACAACGATTGGCAGTCCACTATAGATTTCCCTGCTAGACCCTATTCCTGTTTGACACTTTCATTTAACCCAGTCACATTTTCTCCTCTCCAAGGTTTAAAACAGGGATCAAGTATTTTTCTTTAATAATGTCACATTCCCAGAGTGACTCCAGTGAGGGGACTATTGAAGGGCATAGTTACTAAGGACCATCACGTAGGAAGATAATAAGTGATGCAGTAAAGAGATGCTCCCACCAGGGCCTTGAAGATTAATTCAAACAGCTGTCACAGAATTTCATACAAAGTATGAAGTAGATACCTGTGACTCCATTTCTAATTTACAAATATTCTCAGGTTTTCCACTATTCTCACACAATCATACATTAAACTTTAGGTCTGCCTATATTTTGGTAAATTATACTTGTTTTTTTGTATTTTTTTAAATGGCTTCCATGTGATCTATCACATTGAACTGTCTTCATTATGACATATTTTAACGGGCTAGTTGTCTTCTCCAGGCCACACCAAGCACATCATTTGCACGGGAATTTCAACAAGTGTAACTTCTAGAGTTATCGATTCCTTTGAGTTTGCCCTCCTCTCTCTAGTGTGTAGTCTCACAAACTCTCCCAAGTTGTTTCCAGCTCTTCTTCCCCTACCATCTCCACTCGGCTACAGGTCAGCATGTTATCCCCTTGAACCAGGGTTTGTGCCATTTCCACCCCTACCCTTTCACCCAGCTCACTGATTCCTCTACACTCAGCAGGGGAACTCTGGCTATCCCACTGCCCTTGGCATTGCCCCTCCTGACCACACTAATGCTGGGGACTCACAGGGTGACAGCAAGTGATGCTGAACACTGAATTCATTCTTTTCCACAGATACTCAAGGCTCTGTGGGAATCAGGATGTATGCTTTTGTACCTGAGCCTCTCGCCACAGCACTGCCACTGGAGACCTTATAGAAGCCAAGGCACACTGCACCACTGTATTTGTCTTTCCAAGGTCATCTGACTCTTTACTCTTCTAGACAACTTCTGGGTATTGCACTGTGGCTGATTCTCAAGATTAGATGCCACATGACTACAACATGCCACTGGGCATGTTATGTATCATTGTATCCTCTCTGGTTACCACCACCAGGCCTGGAATATACTAAGCACACAATAAATCTTAAGGAATGGAGCTGAATTTATTTTGGTTGCTAAGACTCACTTTTCTTCTAAGATGGGGAAATGATTCCCCAATCTTTATTGCATATTCTTTTATAGAAGTTTAGGCCTAAAGAGGTAAGTAAGTGTTATCACCAAATTTGGAGCAAGTTCAAGTAACAGCAATGCTGTTTTATCTGAAGTGACTGTTCCATGTGATACTCATGAACTGTCACTAGTTACCTAGGAAAAAAAAAAAAGGTACACTAAAGCCTTCCCATGCTGACTTTTATCTTGTCATCTTTTGGACTTGTTTCTCCCTCCCTTCTCCCCAATCACATGATTTTATCAGACATACTGCATAAATTTGAACCTCAACTATCCATAAAATTTGTGTTGTTTTATTTTATTCTAATACTTATATATGTGATAGAGTGTGGTATAAGCTATTTTTAAATGGGAGAAATCACATTCAAAATAATTCATTTTTGTTAACACACAGTAATATTAAAAATCCAGCCTCCAAAATGCAGTGAAATGAGACATTTAAGTAGTGTTAATGAATTCCAGAGTCTCTTGTATGTTTTACTATGAGTTAGTATTATTGGCATGGATAATTAATTTGATTAAAAATATCAGGAGTTATTTTTTCTTCTTGATGTGGATTTCAATAAAGCATACTTTCTTTTCTCTCTTTTTTAAAAACTTGTCATTAGCTCTGTTTAGTCCTAGTCATGATAACTGAATGGAAAGACAGAAACTTCAATTCAGAAGAAAATCTCAGATCTTCTGTTTTCTCAGAATCTAATGAATACCTGGTGCCTTTGAAATGCATTATATTTGAATTTGTTGGAAAGCAGGGATGGAGAGAAAAAAATTAGTAACCAAGAGGCAAAGTAAAGGAAAAAAAGATCGGTGCGTTATAGCTAGAGATATATTACTTTCTTTCTTTTTTTTTTTTTTTTGTTGTCGTACGCGGGCCTCTCACTGTTGTGCCCTCTGCCGTTGCGGAGCACAGGCTCCGGACGCGCAGGCTCAGCGGCCATGGCTCACGGGCCTAGCCGCTCCGCCGCATGTGGGATCCAACCACTGCGCCACCAGGGAAGCCCAAGATATATTACTTTCAAATATCTTTTCATCATTTGATGATAATGTAAATGCATGTAGTATTTGCTAATTCTGCTTGTTGGCACTTTCATGATTATGGATTTTATTTTTTCCCTACAAGTTATAAATTTGGTTACAGTTTTGACTCTGCTATATACAAGTTAAAGATAACATTTAAAAATTTTCTATAGGTCTTTAAAGATATAAAGAGCTAAACAAAAAAATCTGTCTTATAAATATGCATTTTTTCTTCTAATATATATTTTAATTAGTAGTATGAATAGATATATGATTTAGAGAGAATAGATTTCACCCATTTTCATCAAGCCTCTATAGTAGATTTCAATTCCAACTTGGAATGTGGTGCAATATATAAAAAATTCCAACAGCAGTTCTGTAGTTAAAGGCATTACATAGGTTCTGAGTTTATGGCTGCTGGGGTTAAGCTACTTTCTGATTAGAGTTTAAAGGTATCTGGTGGTTGGTTGCTAGAATTTCACTGAATAAATGGCCCAGCTGCCCAAATGACAAGACGACTGAACCTATGGAATCCTAGAATTGTGTTTCAAAAAACAAAACTTTAAAATCTTAAAATGTGACACATATTTACTGTTATGAGTAATGGTTGTGCATTACATTATTAGAAAGAATTTAAGAGAACTGAACATCTAAAGTATTACTAGGATATGAGAAGTATGGAATACATGCTAATAGAAATGATGAGTTTGGCTAGTTGCATAACTAATATTTGCACACACTTTTGCAAGCTTTTTGATGAATCTGCTGTTCTTTTGGGACAATCACCCTCTATTGGGTTTGACAGGTTCTTTCACTGACTAACCAAGATAGACATCCACGCAATCCCTACAGAATGATATGAATTGTTTGTCAATTGTTAGCCAATGAGAGAGGCCAACTGCAAATGCTTAGTTCACTGTCTCCCCCATTTGAATAGATTTTCTTTTCTTCTGAGAGAAAACAAAATTGCTTGCCTTAAGTTAGAACAGCACATATTGGGAAAAAAGGGCAAGGATCAACTAATGCCATCCTTTCAAATATTTTATACTATTACTTCTGCTTGAATTTTAATGGTAGTAATGATAAATCTGAATCTACTATAATGCAGTAACATGGAATATAAAATAAAGGCAAAGACATATATACATATGTATAAAATATAAGATACATATCTATTTATATTTTATACCTAAAATTTTCCTGTATGTATCTGTTGTATGCAGATGTTCCAAATATTGCCTAAAAATATGTGAACTGGAGATTTATTTAATTTAAAATTTCTCTTTTCAGATCAGGAATCCACGTTGTATATGCATTTCCTCAGTGGATTCATGTCCTCTGGGCTTCCTCTTGCAGTTGTCATCCTTGTCTCCTCTGTCATCTCATCTATTTTTCAGTCTACAAATATACACCTCTTCTCTAATCTCTCCCATCCTAAAAACAACAATAACATCAAAACCAACTCTTCCTGACACCATATCCCTCTTTGTTTACTGCACACTGGGATGTGTTTCCATTCCTCTGCTCTAATTCACACAGACATTTGTTGAGAAAGTATTTGTAATATCACGTCACACATTCTCATCTTCCATTCTCTCCTCAATCTATTCCAAAAGGGCTTTCATTCCCATAACTCTACTGAAATTGATCTCACCCATGTCTCCAGTGACCTACATCTTGCAAATCCAGGCTTTATTTATTTCTAATCTTAAGGATCTTGAACTTTCAATAGTATTGGATGTAACTGATATCTTCACCCTCTCAATACACTTTTCTTTTGGGTTCTCCAACACTGTTTACTCTTGTTTCTTGACTACCTCATCAGCCATCACTCAAGGTTTGGGTTCTGTGTTGCAGCGTATCCTTGGTCTTTTGATCTTTCTCCTCCCACATCAGCCATCAGTGAGTCTCCTTTGCTGGCTCTAATTCCACAGCTTGATTTCCATCTGTTGTAAGGCTCCGAGGCTAAGCACTGGAACTTCTTCCCTTCCCTATTTATACCCTCTCCTTAGATGACCCTGGTCAGTGTCTTGATTTAAACACTGTCATTATGCTGGTGACTGCCAAATTTATGTCTTCAGCTTTGCCCATTCCTCTGAGGTCCAAGAGTATGTGAGGATGTCTAAAAAGCATGTGAGATGTTACTGACCAATATAAAATCTTGGTGTCCCTTCCCACTATAAAGCGTTTCCCTCCCTTAGTCTTTTGCAAGTTTTCAAAAAGCTTTTTCCCCTTGTTCACAATGACAAAAGTGCTGCTGAGGATGTGGAGCAAATGTCGCATCTTCTATTCATGTGCACATTCAAAATGACATCCTGGTTCTTATATTGAGGATTCTAATAGCAGCTTGATATTTAGAAGACACTAATTTAACTTTTTTAATATACATTTATTTATTTATTTATTGGCTCCGTTGGGTCTTCGTTGCTGCACATGGGCTTTCTCTAGTTGCGGTGTGAGGGGGCTACTCTTCCTTGCAGTGCACGGGCTTCTCACTGCGGTGGCTTCTCTTGTTGCGGAGCATGGGCTCTAGGCGTGCGGGCTTCGGTAGTTGTGGTACACGGGCTCAGCAGTTGTGGCGCATGGGCTTAGCTGCTCCGCGGCATGTGGGATCTTTCCAGACCCGGGCTCGAACCCGTGTCCCCTGTATTGGCAGGCGGATTCTTAACCACTGGCCATCAGGGAAGCCCTAATTTAACTCTTAACTTAGAAAAAGGACTCAAATTTCAAAAAGTTTGGCAAATCACAAATGCCATTAGGATGACACATGATATGTAGCCATTTTTAAACAAAAGTCTAGTATTTGGTGGCAGGGTTTTCACTTAAGAGGTTTAACAACAAATTATTAGTTTAAATGTCTTAGCTTTTTTAAGGCACATGTGGGCCAATAAATAATGTATACCCTGTTTCCACATCATTGAGTTTATTGTCAGGCAACACATTTTTAGTGCATGCTCCTGTATACTAAAGATTATGCTAGATGCTAAGGTTACCTTAGTGATTTAAGGACACATGTCCAAAGACCTCAAACTGGTATAGGAGACAGGCAATAAACAAGCAATACATCAATAATTAATATTTCAAATCGGAAAAGGGTGTAAAAAGGAGAGGAAGTCAATATTAAAGGAGATAGCAAAGGAAAGCTCTACTAAGTTTGTTTGCTAATTTGTTTTAATAATAAAAGGTTATTTCAACTGAGTTCATCAAATTTTGAATAACTACTAACTATGAGACACTATGTTAATTAATGAGAAGGCAATGATGAAAAATGTATATTACCTGATACCATGGAGCTTGTTGTCTAGTACTGATTACTACTAAAATGTTTGTTGACGCTCTTTGATTTTCCAAAATAAATGCTTAGTTCATTTATTTGGTCTGAAATTTAATTTTGAATATGATAAGAACTTAATTTTTATTCTTATGATAAGTTACCTAGACCAATGGTTTCAAATGTTTCAAGAATAAGGACCTATATTCAGAATTAATATATATGAAGGGTTTTCATAGATTTGTATTTTCTATCATTTATGTAAAAAATAGTCTATAGTCACTATGAATTTAGTTAACTTTAATAAGTGTGCATTTACTCAGAAGATAATTTATATACATTTTTAGTGATATATATTTGTAATGTACACTATATATTTAGTAAACAATAGTTCATACATTTGGGGAAAGGATTCCTTATTAAATATCAGCTAGATACAGAGGTGGAACTATGGCTATACTTGAATTTTCTACTGCTTCCTACCCAGACGTGAGGGAAAACTCAATGCCATACATTTGTATAGTGCTTAAAAATGCATGGGGAGGGAAGGATGAATAGGTGGCGCACAGAGGATTTTTAGACGATGAAATTATTTTCTTCGATAATGGTAGATACACATCATTATATGTTTGTCAAAACTGATAGAATGTACAACACGAAGGGTGAAGCCTAATGTAAACTATATACTTGCGGTGATTATGATGTGTCAGTGTAGGTTCATTGATTATAACCAGTGTACCACCATGATGCAGGATGCTGGGGGAAAGCTATACATGTGTGTGTTGTGGGGCGAGTGGATCAGGGGATACATGGGAACTCTGTGCTTTCTGCTTAGTTTTGCTGTAATCCTAAAAGTGCTCTAAAAAATAAAGTCTATTGAAAAATAAGTATGTAAATGTATAGGGGAAATCTGTGTGTGTGCATATGTACATATATGTGTATGCATAAACACATACATGCATATATGTATGTATTGAGACTGTATACATTTATAAAATGTAAAATTATATATAGAGACAACACATGAACAAGTGTTATCTTAAGCCACATCTGTTAACAAAAGCAGTATTCATACAAATACACACATAATTTATGACTTTGTATACGCATATATTTTCAATCTTTATAGTAACTTTTGAAATATATAAATATCTTTGTCATTTTAGTGACATGCGATCCAAGACTTAGAATGTTTAGGGGTCTTCCAAAGTTCACACTGCTCTAAGGGTCACAGCAAGGGCTTAACCCTGACTTCTTTGGTTAACCATTATCATAATCATATTATTACCCTCCTCTGCTGAATTTATAACAATATAACTGGAAACATATTTTTTAAAACAATGTAATAAAATTTACAAATTACATATTTTGGTAATTTTGTATTTGAGGAACAGCTTTTAAAAAATTAATTAGGTAATAAAAGCAGCGAGAGGAAGAAATATTAAATATATCTTGGGATGTATATACTTTCAGCCTGTGATGGCTTAGGTGAAATCCCATGCCTTAAGGCATGAGGAAATGTTCTCTTTTCTCAAATTTTCCTCAAGCCATGAGATTCTGTGCACTGGCCTGATTTGATTTGGGGAATAGTGCTGTTGGTATTGAAATTCAGTATTCTTTACTTTTAATTTAGGAAGGTCACTTTCCCTTTATTTAAAATAGGTATGTTGCCTGAATTATTGAGTAGCCATGTCCCTTAACAGCAACTCTAATCACTTTTATGATGGATAGAAGATGTACACATCATTACTGTGAAGTTAATTTAATTCTGTTCACGTTAAAATTTAAGCAAATCTTTAACCACATACCACTGTCATTTCCTAAGTTTTTTAAGTATCCCCTGAAATGGCCAGTTTATATATCAATGTATTTTTCAAATTGTAAAATGAAAAAGATTAGCTGACGCAGTGCAGTAGCCCCAAACACAATGGGACAAAGCAGGTGAATTGCCTCAGAGGCAGCTTTCTTAATGTTTGACTTTTTCTACATTTATTGAATACTTAGAAGTGCCAGAGGTGGTGCAGGGCCTAAAAAGGATTTGCTTTTCGGGATTTAGAGGCCAAAATTTAGACAGTCATATGACTGTATAATCATGAGAACAATTCTAATTTAACATTTAGAAATGTAGGGGATTTTGTATAATGGATTTATGATAATTTTTCTACATAATTGAGGGGAATTGGCAGATACTACTCTGTCTTATTTAGTGTGGAAGTTTCTTACAGAATGTAGATTGCAAGATGGCAGTAAAAAATAGTCCTCCATTTCCAGAGAAATTCAGGAAGTGGGAGTATTAACTTTCTGGTAATCTGATCTGTTATTAAGCCTCTATTACTTCCTTTCACCCACCCACACTATCTATCCTCTTCATACAGGCAAGTCACCAGATTACAATGGTCTGTGATCGCAACTGGAACGCATTCTCTGCCATGATTCAAGTACACAAGTCCTAGTCGCCCCAGCATGACACATTCACAAGGATATTTCCCCCCAAGAATTTCATCTCAGGAACTGCACCAATATTTCCTTTCCTATGTAAAGCATCAGTAATGTCTTTTATTACTCTATATAAATTATTCTCATTTAGTCTCATTGAGTGAGAACTTAAAACTTTACCCAGGTTTTTCCAAATTAAAAGGATATCAGAATATTTTATGTCTTCAAGATAGCTTTAAAATAGTAATGTTGTAACTCTAATATTCTTGAGAATCTATTCCAAGTCAGCACACGGTTGGCTATACATATTTCCTCTACTGATAGTTAAATATTGATGAAAGATAAATGAAGAAATAGCTGCAGGATGTTGCTTCCTTACTGAAATGAAATGAAGAATTATACTGATCACTAGGAAAATAGCGTGCTTGTTTCTTATGAGACATGTAGGTTTAGTAACACATTTCTACTATTTGTTTAAAAAAATGAGATACACTTTTAAATAAATGCTAGCAGAATAATTTTTTAAGGAAAATTCACTCTAAATCCATCCTAGAAATTCTATACCTGTAGATGTACTTAAAGAATACAGCTTAGCAAGCATTGAAGCCAATAAATCAGACAAATATCTTCAAATTCAATAATCAGATACATCTTTATGACTTTGACAACATTTGGTGATCAATTGGTTATTTGACTTTTCAAAGGGTTAACTAATGCCTGCTTTAATAATACCTTGAATAATGATAATGGAAATTTTTGTTTCCATGTGATTCATTTTGATAGAAACCAAATTGTCACGCTGACCTTTCTTATGGCATGTTTTTCTGAATGTAATTTCTAAAAGGGGGAGACTTAGCAATTTGTATTGTGCTGAATTTTATTTATAGTGTTGCTTTCATAATTTACTTGGCATACATTTATTTTCTGGAAACGTTTATTGAACTCTTATGAATAGTTGAGATGTACCCAGCATCCTTCCCCTTTTTGTCCTCAACCTTGCTACTTCTTGTTGACCCACATCTTACAGGAAAGGGGCTTTGCCTTTTTGCATGGGTGAAGCATATAAACTAATTTAACCAACCAGCCCAACCCTATACCAAATAAATTCAGTAAAAGTAACTCTCAGTGTTTTGGGAATTCTAGAAATCAGATTTCCTCTCTTCCTCTCTACCATGTATGTAGTGTGCAGATATGAAGCCTTGAACATCTGTAGTCATTTGCTGCCAAAAAGACAATCTGAGAGGAACAGAGCCCTAGAAAATCCCAGGGAAATTGATCTGGGCCCGAATCATGTTTAATGTCAATCACAATTTAGCTCTTGGCATTGCCAGTCATGTGAGGAAATACTTTTCTTGCAATCATTTGCCAGTTTGAATCAGGTCTGCACTTATTGGAAAATGAATTACATACATAATGGATAAGAAATTTGTTACCAGGAATGAGGTTACAAGTAACAGGGGAGAATTCTTTAAAAGTGAGAGAAGGGCTTCCCTGGTGGCGCAGTGGTTGAGAGTCCGCCTGCTGATGCAGGGGACACGGGTTCGTACCCCGGTCCGGGAAGATCCCACATGCCGCGGAGCGGCTGGGCCCATGAGCCATGGCTGCTGGGCCTGTGCGCCCGGAGCCTGTGCTCCACAACGGGAGAGGCCACAACAGTGAGAGGCCCGCGTACTGAAAGAAAAAAAAAACAAGTAAAAGTGAGGGAAGTGAGAAAAAAGACCACTCTGAAAAATCTTTGTTTTACAATTGCATGGTGGTTGGTTAAAGTGAAGTTATTGTACTT
Organism: Aethalodelphis obliquidens; assembly: GCF_003676395.1. Classification (NCBI taxonomy): domain Eukaryota; kingdom Metazoa; phylum Chordata; class Mammalia; order Artiodactyla; family Delphinidae; genus Aethalodelphis; species Aethalodelphis obliquidens. Next base: position 52,396,642 of record NW_020837950.1, read on the forward strand.
TGGACCTAGAGCATGTGCTACCAAAACTATTGTATTTGGCAACTGAGAAAAAAAGAAATAGTAGGATGATGGATTCTACAGACAAAACAGAAACAATCTTGCTTTGTTATGTACCTCTCAAAGCAGAAAGAATAGAAAAGAATGTTTTGCCAAGCGTGGCTCCTCTGTCTTTGGTGTGCAATATACCTGTATAAGTTTAATTTGCAGGGAACCCCATGATTGGGAAAGTTGAATTACTTACAACAAGCCAAATGGAAGGTTATCAGAAGCAGAGATATGAGAGACATGGTAGGAGAATATAGAGAGGAATAGGAAATATATGGCCTTATCCTAGCATATTTTTAAAGCACTGTCTCCTGAAAAAAATATAAGCACTCACATTATGGAAATAAAATCAAACTAAAGGTTGAGAGAAGAAAATAAATATAATAAATACCACTACAGTCCACTGGTTTCTCTAAAGATACAACATATACCTATATATACCTATATATACACACATACATATATGCATATATGTACATATATACACATACATATATGCACATATATACACATACATATATGCATATATGTACATATATACACATATATATCTCCAAAATATGTCTTATACAGATAAATGTTTCCCAATTAAAGATGGAAGCAAAGCTATATTTATAACATTATTTTGAAAAGCCTTCATAAGAATATGATTTTCACATTATTTAAAGTTAGCATATTAAATGTTTTCAACATGTAATTAGATGACATTCTTTTTATAGATATAAATCAAGTAAGCATTGTTTTTCAAAATGATTTACAGGTTAAACAATATTCTTCTAAGATGCTGTGGATACCACTCATGAAGAATGATTTTTAATACACATATCAAAAAAGTTATTTAAGTCTGATTTCCTTTTAACAGTCTTTAATTTTCTGATTTCCAGTTTACAAGTGTTTAAAATGGACAAGTATGATTTTTCCTCTTAGTAATAATGTTGATTCAAGATATTTTGATTCAATATATGGCAATAAGTCTCCACATGTTAACCATTAGTATCTTGGTTTTTTTTAGTGGGATGTAACACTAACAACCACTACCTACAAAATACATCATTATTTTGTTGGCTTTACAAATCTCTTCTCCACTTGTCAATTCAAAAAAAAAAACATTCTAAGAATTAGGGAATACGGAAAACTTAATGAAATTGACTTCCAGATTTATAATGTTTCTATTTTATCCTAGAAGAGAACATTAAAAATATGTCATTGCTATAAAAGACCATCTTGTTAACGTTACAAAAGATTGGTGGGAGCAAGAACTGTGTCACTGATACGTGGAGCTTTGGAGTTATCTCTACAAATTAGGAAAATGTTCAAAGGTAAAAAAGGAAATATAGCAATCCCTAAACCATGTTGATGATGAGTAGCTTAGTCTAAACTAAATATTTTTCCACTCATAATAATCATCCTCCCCTCAAATGCCTTTTAAAAACATACATTACACAGTACAGTAGCAGAAATCAAGGACAGCACAGACTATTTTCAAGAACAGAAAAGTCTCCAGCGAAGAAAGGTATCTTATAGCAAAGAGCAGACTTCTTTAGAGACATTAGTCAATTAACTTGCAATTCATTATGAAGATTTTTCTTTCCTCATATGGGGAGAGTCTACTCTATTTGAAGTTGCCACACCGTTTTCTGTTCCTTTTCTAGAAAACCTGCCCTTAGTCCGTTTCTTCTTCACACTTGGGGCCTGAAGAGGAGCATCTTCTTCCATCCACCTCTGAAGCTGAACATTAAATAAATTCCATGTTATGTATGCTTGGATAGTGCAACTGGATGACAGAACAGCAATTTTCGCTGCCAACACGTTCACATCTTCGGTAGTGCCGTCCGAATTCCCATTCTGCCCTCCAGCCAGGTGAAAACCAACAGTGATCACAGAAACAATTAAAGTCACGAGTCGACCCAAAATAAACACAATGGCCCACAGAGAAAACTCTTTCTGGTACTTTTCATCGCTAAAATAAAACAGGTCGCAAAAGTGGGAAAGGAATTCCACAAAATAATGCATCATCAAAAGAAGAAGTCCCAGGTGATTCAAGTACAAGAGGTAAGCTCCCGCAATGTGAAAGAGGTGAAGACCAACGTAGACAACTTGCTGGGAGAGATCTTGAGGTTTGATTCTCTGGAAGTAGAGTTCAGGAAAGGCGTGAAACCAGTAAGCCAACTGTGAGATATAGAAAAACTTCATCTGAAATGTCATCATGTTATTGGGATGAGCCCTCCATAAGACAGACAGGTCTGACAGGCAGTTTTCAGAGTGTAGAATGAATGTGCCCCAAATACAAGAGACAAGGAAGAATACACTAAACTGACCAGATTCGTTAAATTTGCTTTGTTTCGGTTTGGGGAACTGCATTCGCCTGTTAATTCTATCCAAGACATACTCTTGAATAGTGGCGTGAATGATGATTGCCACCAGCATGTAGAAGAACACTGTGGCCAAATCTTTGGCACCATAATGATAAAGGAACTTAGGTGCTGTGGCTTTTTCTTCTGCTTCTTCGGCAGGGAAGGTAACACCGTGCTGGAGAGTAATAAAAACGATCGACACTTCTGCTGTTCCCTCGAACATGAGCCCCAGCACGAAGAACATCCCCACACAGGCGACAAGGTCCGCATGATTCTGCAGGATGAATTCCTGGCTCAGGACTGGGGGGTTCTTGGAGCCCTTCTTACGAAACGTCATGGTGGCGCTTCCCAGTTACTCACCGACGAGCGGCAGCTGCCTCCCCGTGGCTGCTTCTCAAGGCGCCGCCGCCGCCGCCGCCGCCGCCGCCGCCGCCGCCGCCGCGGCTCCGGGGACTTCACTCCCCATCCCGGAGCCGGTCCCGGGTCGCTACGGCCACCCAGGAAAAAAAAAAAAGAAAAAAAAAAATCAAAGCAGCTGGCCGAGCAGGACTGAGCATGCGCGCCAGGGCCGGCGGAGGCAGGGAAGGAAATCGAGCGCCGCGCCCCTACCCGGCGCCAGGCCCGGGGTTGCGAGCGGTGATCTTCCACGTTGATCGGCGCCTCTTTAAATCCGCTGCCAGCGTCGAGATGCTCCTAAATGATTTGTCCATAGCATCTTCATTACTGACCGTGACAAAGCAGGACAGAACTCTGCTTGTTCTTCAGCAGCATGATAATGATAAAAACCAGCATAGTAATAATGATAGAAGCAAACTCTCCTAGTGCTTAATATTTACCAGGTGCCTTTACTTTTATACATGGAAACTTTCTAGACAACTCAGTGAAGAAAATAATAGTGTTTTAACCGTTTTTAAAGATTATTTTTATTTCTTCCAAAGGAGAAACTGAGGCACAGAGGTTAAGTGGTATGCCCAAGATCACACAGCTGGGAGGCGTTAGAGCTACGATTTGAATCCAGTGCCTGTGCTCTCGACCATTGTATTCTAGTACCGCTTATTGTAAATCAGTCACACCCGGAAATATTTGCTAGCGCAGCAACAGAGCGTACTCAAAAACAGTTCCCCGATTGGCAATAATAATTGTGGCAAAAATATTGTCTAGTCAGTAATCAGATTTATTGCATTTTAAAAGATGGGGAGTTGGTTGGAAGGGGAAAACTATCAGTTCACTGAAAGGTCTTTTGGCTGCAAAGCCCACAACTGAATTTCCTCTCTCTAGCAGATAAGAAACTCATGTTTCATTATTACGGTTTTTGCACATAATTTTGCTAAAATTCACATATCAGAAAACAGCTTCTTTTGTAAATGTAAATATCTTCATCAGTTCAAAGTTCATATCAGCCTTCAAATTTGTCTTTGAAGGCAGAGCAGTTTTCTTGTTTCTTCCGTGTTGCATGAGATCATTGTCATTACTGATACAGTTAAGGTTTGAAGCTTGGAATATACATTTCAGAAGAATAAGTGCTTCCTGATTTAAATAAAACCCACTTTAAATTTAGAATGCCTAATTGCCTTTTATCATTGTTTCTCTGTGTGCTGTGCACTGACAAAAGATGCGGTCCAACCTGTGTAATGAGTTAAGATATTGAACAAAGTACTCTGATCAACAGACAGTGTGCCTGCATTTCCTGGAAGAGCCAAACAGTTGTACATATACAGAATTAGTCTGGAAAGTGCTCTCGGGTTAAGGAGTGTGCCTACATATTTTTCTATAGTAAGAATTCTCTATTTCTTGACGGATTCCTTATTGGATAGTCTACTTTTTTTTTTAACAGATCAGCTGCACAGTATTTGGTTTTCCGAGCTGTTACTCAGTTCTTGGCTCTGACAACTCAATTATGAGTGCTTTTTGAGGTTAACTGAATCAGTGAGGAATTATAAATAGAGGTGTCAAAATGAGGGCATCAAGAAATGAGAAAAAAAAAAAAATCGAGCTTGAAGGCAGTTGCCAGGGAGGAAATAGTCAAGGAGAAGAGCAGTGGGAATTGTTGAGTTTATTCAAGAAAGTGCGAATTTATATACTTTTTTTCAAAATAATCATAATTTCAAATATAGAATTCAGTTTTCTTATAGGCATAGACAATATGACTGTAATCATTTTGTGACATACTAACTAAATATAAAAATAGTTGTGCAATTCCTGAGCTGAGATTTCTGTTTATATTTCTGTTTGACAGTTTTGACAGGCCTTCCAACTCTACCTATGCAAATACGATAGATTTTGCCTCAAAAAAGGAACATATCAAAGTGAACAGAACAAATATTTATGCATAGTCGTGAAATGGTATTTTCTTACCAAAAGGAAAAAAGGCCATTTTCAGCTAGCTTAAAATTATCTCTTAAAGGAAAAAGAACATTCCCCCCATACACACACACTTATTTTTTGAGTAGAGAAACTTCTTCAGCTATCAAATTATATTCTGTAGTCTAAATTATTAATTTAAATTTTATATTAAATACAGTGTATTTGAATTTTAGTTTCATATTTACTATTAACAACATCATAAAAATGTCAAATTTCTAAAATTATTGGAATCTGTAAGAGTACTGTAGTAATATTATATAAAATGCCGTTTGCTTTCAGTAGTTTTATTGGCACTATTTGACAAAGAATAAAAAGTATACAACAATATCTTAAAATTTTGGATACCACTATGATTATTATATCATTTAATGTATGGGCATGTATTCCTATTTTATGCCCTGTGCCTGTGGTATTAAATTCAAATGGAGACTTCTGCTTTTGTCATTAAGAGTAACTATAATTGAACTTCCACTCCTATTGTAAATAACTGAAAAACTAGACAAATTATATGAAATAACTTTTTTTTTCAGATATTGGAGAATAAAAAAGGAGGGAGAGAAATGAGGAGAGCCTCACAATTTGCCCCCGATTTCTGCCTGGATGCATTTTCCAGTCCACTGTGCAGAGATGGAAGGAGGGTAGGGCAGCCAAGAAGAGCCTCCTGGAGATGTTGCTGAATTGAGGAGAGATAGGAGAAGGTGAGGCGACTAAAGTTTGCTGGGCAGAGTAATTTTGCAGAGAAAGTTAAGTGATTAGAGTGCTTTGGAAATTTGCATAAACATTCCCTTAGAGGCTGCGTCTAATATTAAGTTTTGTATGCATAAGGTTAGAATACATGAGGCCAAGCAAAGAACAGTAGGAGAAATGTAAATTCAAAATTTTCAAGAATCCAAACAGAACTAGGAGATTTTGAAGTTTGGAAAAGTCAGAAGGTAGAATCCCCTTGGAACACTTGTGAGACTATACTCAGTCAGGGGCCAAGAAAAGTCACAGTCAATAGGAAGGCTACACTTGCCCTAGGGAAAAAGCTAATTAATGCGTGCCTATAGTTTTCAAGAAGGCTTCAAAGGATCAAGGTGCTCCACAAGGAAGTGTCTGCCAGAAAAATCCACACCTTGACAATGTGAAATTCACATTGTTTAGCATCTATGTAAAATTTATGAAACAAAAGCTAGGTTCAGCTGGGTCTATCAGAATGTCTACATGTGACCTCTCCATGTGGCGTTGGCATTGTCACAGAGCAGTGGCTATAGGCTCTAAGACTGAGCTTTGTAGTGAAAAAAAAGTCGAAGTTTTGTGGCCTTTTATGACCCAGAATTAGAAGTTATGTCATATAATTTTCATTGTCAAAGCAGGCACAAGCATTTTAACTTCAAGGTGGAGCTGGTTGGGGGCAGGGTGGGGAACACAGACATCACCTCTTAATAAGAAATGTACCCGAATATTTCTGGCTAAGTTTTTAAATAGCCACATCTTTTCTTTTAACAACTCTTCTTTCCTCTCACATAAAATATGCACTGTTTCCTTTCAATGCAAACAAATGTCTCATGCCAATATAGCAACAGGGTCAAGTTTATTACCTAGGAATTTGAAAGCTAAATTAGATCCAGGCATAGAAGGGCTCCTTAGGTCCTTTCCTTTGTTACACTTACTCTTCATTTAAATACTTGTAAAGGAAAGAAACAAGGTATCTGGCTCTCACACACCTAAGGCATAGGAAAAATGCAATAGACACTTACATACAAGAAGTAGGTAAATTGGATGCACACAGCAGTCAATGGTCAAAATGAAACAGGAGGAAGAGGGCAGGGCACAACCTTTGAAAGAATTACATAGCCATAGGACATGACAAAACCTGGTTGGAACCAACTAGGTCCAAGATGGCAGAAGATCTGACTTCCCGTGGACCTTGAGCCTCATCATACGCTCATTGTAATACGTTAGCATGGTAAGCGACACTACCAGTGCCATGACAGTTCTGAGGCTAACCATAAAAGGCCAAAAAGTGGGCAGTGGCTCAATTCCTGGAAATCCCCACCCCTTCCCTGAAATAATTGGAATAATCCTCCCACTCATTAGCCTATGAAATTACTCAGCCCATAAAAACTAACCACGCCATATTTCGGGGCTCTCTCGCCTTCTGAGATGGCCCCACACTCTGTCTCTGGAGTGTATGTCTCTCTAAATAAATCCACCTATCACTTCGTCTCTCACTGAATTCTTTCTGCAATGAGATATCAAGAACCTCAAATTCACTGGAAACAAATATAATTATGAGGTCTATCTGGGGGAAGTCCCTAGATCTTTGATTTAAACCCAGTCTCTCTTCCTCAGAAATAGTGGAAGATGTTTCTTTTTCTTTTTCTTTTTTTTTTGCTCTTTAAAACATGGACTAAATATTACAAGTTATTTGTATTTATTGGTTTGTATATTTTAAAAGGTACAAAAAAAAAAACCCTAGAAGCCAAGTAATGTTAATGTGTTAATGTTAATCTTTGTCTTTGTGGTATAATATTAATTATAATCTATCAATTATACTATTGGCACTTCAAGGAATTAACATTCCATCAATGAATTTATGGTGGAACCAAGAGAGGAATGGAAAGATTAGCATCTGAGTATCCTTTACAGAGGACTGCCACATACTGAGCAAAGTATCTTTTAAAATGCTATATTGATTTTGTTATGAGAAACAATTGGTTAAAAAAAATCAATAGAAAGCCCCCTTATAATTTAGGTACTATATTTAATACAAATAATTAGTTATTTCCATTATCTACACAATGTAACCTTCTGCATCTGGATTTTATAACTCGGGGGTCCCCAACCTCTGGGCCACGGACTGGTACTGGTCTGTGGCCTGTTAGGAACCAGGCCACATAGCAGGAGGTGAGCAGCGGGCGAGTGAGTGAAGCTTTATCTGTATTTACAGCTGCTCCCCATCACTCACACTACCACCTGAACTCCACCTCCTGTCAGATCAGTGGCAGAGGCATCAGATTCTCATAGGAGCGTGAACCCTACTGTGAATTGCACATGCGAAGGATCTAGGTTGCGTGTTCCTTATGAGAATCTAATGCCTGATGATCTGAGGTGGAGCTGAGGTGATGCTAGCGCTGGGGAGCGGCTGCAAATACAGATTATCATTAGCAGAGAGGTTTGACTGCACAGAGACCATGATAAATCAATTGCTGGCAGACTCATATCAAAACCCTACCAGTGAGTGGCAAGTGAAAACAAGCTCAGGGCTCCCACTAATTCTGCATTGTGGTGAGCTGTATAATTATTTCATTACATATTACAATGTAATAATAATAGAAATAAAGTGCACAATAAATGTAATGCACTTGAATCGTCTGGAAACCAACCACCCTTCCCCCTGGTCTGTGGAAAAATTGTCTTCCACGAAACCAGTCCCTGGTGCCAAAAAGGTTGGGGACTGCTGTTATAACTTAACATTATTATTTATATGAATAGCTTAGCCAAAAATCTCTTTTAATTGACTTTTGCGCCTTTTTAAAACATAACTTCCCCAAAGAGATAAATGGACATCGATTCTGACTTTGTTAAACTAGCAAAGTACGTTAGGAACTTTATAATATAGACATTGCCTCATCTTTCAATATTATTCTATCTCACAATGAAAAAATAATTATATTTGTATACCTCTAACATACCTACCATTTAATAATTTAAATTTGGATAATTCAAGTAATTGAACTGAACATTCAAATGCTAAAATTCAATAGCATTTGAGGAAGCAATATATGTTGGAAGAAAACTACTTCAAAAGATCAAACATAAGTCACTTTAAATCAATGTTTATAATTAGCAGTCATAATTGACTGAGATCACCAAACACTTAGTTCCATTAAGCAAAACATAATATGATTTAGCTTGTGCATGAAATTAAAAAGTCTCTTGAGGTTTGACTGATTCAAACAGTCTTGAATAATTTGATTAAAGAGATTTTTAATATTTAAGTCATTTTTATAACTGATAAGACACAGCCTTTAAAAATATACAGCAAGGAATATGGTTGAATATTTAATGGAATAAGGAAAAACCTCAATACAACATTTCCGAATTCTGCTGTGATGATGCTGATGGTAGCATATTCTGATCTTGCCTATTTTGGCAATTATTACAACGTCGATCAATTTAATTTATTCATATATCTCATTATCAAGTCAGCTGTAAATCTCATTCTTCTCATACTTAGGTTATCAATTTCTAAATAATTTACTTAACAACATATAATAAGGACCAATTTTTTTAAAGAAGCTATGACACTGTAGCGTAGTTTTCCATAGTCATGAAGGGAAATAAATGGTTTGAGGACATGTGTTCAAATCTGTTACAAAAGTTTGCTATGTATGGATCATTTTATATATACAAAATATGGTGGAAAGCTGGGCTATAATGTTGATTTTATTTACTGAATAAACATTTGTTAAGAAACTGCTAAAATGGCCATGAGCATTACACACGTATTTGCTCTTGCTGAATTCTGTTTTATCACAGCACTGTCTGTGGCACTAAGTGACATGGAGGTTTTCTAAGTTCTGGTTAAGACAGAGGGTATGAAAAACCAGTTTTGGTAGGTTGAATTCAAAAGTGAAGTTTGAAGTCTGACCTAGTGGTTCTACGAACAATTAATTACTGATCTCTACCTTACTTATTTTCTCTGGAGATTTTTTTGGTTGTGGATGGTAATTACTTTTAAATTTTTTGAAACTTGTCTCATATACAGGAGCATAAAAGACAAATGAAAACCTGTCTACAACATGTTGTCAAGGGCAAAGAAGACTGTGCACTGTTTATTTATGACAAGAAAAATGTTTTAATGTCCCTCATACACCATCTTTCTCACAAATTCCCTCCTATAGACTGCATCAATCAGTGGATGTCACTTTTGTGGAAGTCATGATCTGTATTCCTCCTGGCAGCTCTCTTACTTTACAGGCCCTAAAATAGGTTCAGTTATAGCTTACAACTACAAGAGAGCAGAAATCCATTTCCTGTATCCATTTCCTTGACTCACCACCATTTGATGTTATTGTCTTTCCAATAATTTGCCACCAAAATTATTGGTGATATTACAAAATGGACAAAATGAGAATTGCGTTCTTTTCACACAATCTAGTAATTAAACAATAGGGAAAAAAGAACCCCATCTTAAAAGTAAAGTAGTAATATTTTACAATAAAGGTCCCAAGGCCAAGAGAAATCTTTATTATTTCCTCTATTACAAAGCAGATCTATAATTTTACAAATAATGCAAGTGAAGTTGCTCTAATCTTGTGCTATATTCTATTGTGACTTTTATTCTAAAATAACTCGTGCTTTTTCGAATGTGAAATTATTTCTGATTACACAACTGCAAGCTACTTTTTTTTCAGTACTAATTCATCTTTTACCCATGCATTCTTGCTTACTAGCTAGCTAAATCGCAACACGATTTTGGGTAACAAATAATGGGCCCATTGAATAGTTTATTTTGCAAATTAAGATCTACTTAAGCAATTCTTTCAGTACTACCCCAAGGCACATTTTTTTTTCAGGTAGAATAACTATTCTTCTAATAAGGAACATATTTGAATATTAAATAAAGGTTTCTAAGAGACATATTATTATAGGTATGTCCAACCTGATGTTAAAAAATTCAGGGTCAATTAATACTGTAATAATGTTTGAAAGAAGTCTGTCAGCAGGTATAATGCTCTAGTCACTCAACATGAGATCGTAATAAGGATATCAATTGTGCGAGACAGAAAGACAATATATAGACAGGTGTCTGACCCTAAAGGGGCTGTATTAAAATATGGATCCAGTGCATAGAAAAAAACAAGGATTTAGTTTCTGTTTAAAATGCAAAATTTGATAACTGGACCATAAGCAAAAATAATGATATATGATTACTATATGATTTCAAGAATTATTATAAAGGTAGTATCATCAGAAAATATGGCATTGGTGAAAGAACAGACACTGATAAATGGACAGAATAGAGGGCCCAGAGAATGACCTACACATTTATAGTCAACTGATTTCTGAAAAAGCCACAGAGGCACTTCGAGGATAAAGGATTGTGTTTTTAACAAATGGCACTGGAATATTTGGACATCTTTATGCAAATAGACAAACAAACAAACATAATAAAATAATCTAGACAGAGGCCTTACACCTTTTACAAAAATTAACTCAAAAATGAATTTAAGGCCTAAATGTAAAATGCAGAAATATAAAACATCTAGGAAACATAGGAGAAAATCTATATAACCTTGGATTTGTTGATGAGTTTTGATCCAAAAACAAAATTATGGATCTGAAAAAGATATGATTTGGACTTTATTGAAATTAAAAATTTCTGCTCTGCAAAAGACACTGTGAAGAGAATAAAAAGACAAGCCACAGACAGGGAGAAAATATTTGCAAATTCTGAGAAAGGGCTTTTAATCAGAATATAAAAAGCACTCAACATCACAATAAGAAAAGAAATTAATTTTCAAAAGATTTGAACAGATACTTCACCAAAAAAATACACAGAAGACAACTAAATACATGAAAAAATGTTCAATATCATTTGGGAACTGCAAATTAAAACAACAGAAGCACTACTCAACATATATTAGAATGGCTAAATTTCAAAAAAATGAGAATACCAATTACTAGAAAGGATAGGAACAATAATAGAGACTCTCATTCATTGCTGGTGGGAATGCAAAACAGTACAGCCATTTTGGAAGACAATTTGGCGGTTTCATATAAAGCCAAACATAGTCTTCCTATATAACTCAGCAATGGCATTCTTAAGTATTTACCCACCTAATTCAAAAACTTACACACAGATGTTTATAGAACACACAAAAACTCATGCAGAGATGTTTATAGAAGCTTTGTCCTTTAACAGGTGAATGAAGTATGGTACATTCACAGAATGGAATACTATTGAGCAATGAAAAGGTATGAACCATCTATCTAAACTAAACAACATAGATGAATCTTAAATGATTATTACTAAGTGAGTCTGTAAAGGCAACATGCCATATGATTCCATTCATATGACATTCTAAAAACGGCAAAACTCTTGATGGAAAACAGATCAGAGGTTGCCAGTCAGCTGCTTGTGAAGAGGAAGGGAGTTGAAGAGGCGAAGCACAGGTGACTATGAAACTATTCTGTTTGATACTATAGTGATGGATAAACAAAACCATGCATTTGTCAAAACTAATAGCAATCCCCATAGTACTAAGAGTGAACTTTATACATGCAAGTTAAAAATCAGTTGTGAGATGTGAGGATCCCAGGAAGGAATGCAGACTGTGAAAAAAGAATCTATATTACAAATGTGCAACATGACATCACTGAAGGGGGTGGGCTGAAATGAGTTGACCTAAGTAACTTGGGAAATGAGTGAAGACTGTAAGACTAAAGACAAAAGGAAATATTTATAGGTACTGCAATCTAGTTGGTAAATATTGACCATGTGAGCAAGGTATAAGAATTCTGAAATCACTGAACAGCCAGAACTAGAAGAATTTGAATAAGAAAATAAACATAGTATTGTACTATAACCCAAAGTTTAAAGGAAATAACCAAGAATTCAAATGGATATAAACAAATGACTGAATAAATAAATAAATGAGGGGAAGATATACAAATCCTCTGCAGAGAAACTCCAAGTAATTTATATAGATACTGCCCCTCGAGGAGATGGAGCGTAACTCCCTTCTCCTTAGTGTAGTCTATGCATAGTGACATCCTTCCAAAGAGTACAGTACAGAAAGTGGGGAGGGGGGGAGAGTAACTTTACAGTAGAGAAACCTGACAATCTCTGCCTCAGCCAGGTGATCAAGGTGAGCAACACTAGTGATAAGTCATGTTGATAGTATGTACCCTTGTAATGATGTGATGAAAGTGACACTTTACCTCTGTGGTTTTCCTCTTCAAAACCCATGACCCCAGTCTAGTCATTAGAAAAATATCAGACAAATATGAATACAGGGACATTCTATACAATATCTGGCTAATATGCCTCAAAAAGCAAGGAAAATCTAAGAAACATTTACAGCCCAGGAAATTCTAAGGAGACATGATGACTAAATGCAATGGAGCATTATAGACAGAATAAAAAAGGACCTCAGGTAAAAACTAAGGAAATATAAATAAATCATGAACTTTAGTTAAGAATATTATTTCACTATTGGCTCAAAAGTGTAACAAATGTAGCACAGGAATTTTAACAGAAAGGTAAACAAGATTTAGGATATACTAGTAACCTTTCAACTGTCCTGACAACTTTTCTGTAAATGTAAAAGTATTCTTAAATAAGAAATTTTATTTACAAAGAAGTGATGTTGACCTAGGTGTATATGTCTAGAATTTCACCTGCATGAAATTAGGATAAAGTCAAGAAACTCTTTAAACTGGCAGTTAAGGAACTAGCTGCCTTATTGGAGAAGAGAAGAGAACAATGAAGGTTGAAGCTGCTATTAGAAAGCAAGCACCAGCTTTTCTTCTTTATTGTACTTTCATTACTATTTAATATTACCTCTGACCCTGTCAGTGAAACTACAGTGCTAAAATTTCATTATTTCACTCTGGTGTCAGAATTTTTTTAAATCTAAGCTTTTTAATGGTGAATTCAGATGTTAAGTCAGTGTTACAAACACCTTACTTATTATTTTGTTTTTTGAACTAAAAATAAGAATACTAACCATTTCAATCTGGGGCACCTTTTGCCCAGCTTGACAGAACTGTTCTAGTTAAGTATTATTAGGGTGCGCTCTACCTTACTTTGCTCCTAGCTTCTCTAATTGGATAGCAGTTCCTGGTATGCTACGCTTGAAAAAATATGCTAGTATCTAAAAATGATTTTTTTTTAAATATTTGACTTTTTCGTAGTTAAGTTACATAGTGGGAAATAAAGACTTTCAGTTTAATGTAAGTTTGTTTCAAAGTTGCAGTACTTACACCAGGGACTAGCAAACTATGGCCTGTGTACTGAATCCATCCTGTGGCCAGCTTTTGGAAGGCCTTTGACTAACAAGGGTTTTCACAATAGTGTCCTCCCAAATTCATGTCCATCTTTTACCTGTTAATGTGACCTTATTTAAACACTCTTTGCAGATGTAATCAAGTGAAGATTAGGTCATTCTGGATTGGGTTTGCCCTAATTCCATTCACTGATCTTCATATAAAAGCTGACACAAACACATGGAGATACATACACACAGACAAGAAGGCCACGTGAAGAAGGAATAGAGATCGGAGTGATGTATCTACAAGCCAAGGAACACCAATGATTGCCAGTAACCACCAGAAGCTGTAAGAGGCAAGAAAGGATTCTTTTCTAGGGCATTCAAAAGGAACATGACCTGTCAACACCTTGATTTCAGACCACCTTGATTTTAGCCTTCAGAACTGTGAGAGGATAAATTTCTATTGTTTGAAGCCACCTAGTTTTTAGCAACTTTTTACATCAGCCCTAAGAAACCAATACATATGTTTAAAGGATTGTAAGAACAAAATAATACAAAAACAAAGAAGAATATGCAACAGATATCATATGTGGCCTGCAAAGCCTGAAATATTTCCTGGCTGGCCCTTCAGGAAAAGTTTATGTACCCTTGCCTTAGAGGCTTATGTTAAAACTTATAGTGGGTGGGTCCATAGCAGCCTTCCATCTGGGGATAACTTGTCCTTACTACTAACGGTTGACCCTTCTGGGATCTCCTCTCCAAGCCCCAGGTCATCACCTCTGCTCAGCTGGTTCAACACTTCTCTGCCCCACATGAGTTCTTTGCATAGCCTTGTGTAATCTCAGCCTATACCTGCATGGTTTAGTAGTCAGCTGACTCAATGGGATGCCTGTGCATTTTTTCAGCATTGCCTCTTTGTAGAACTCTGTTTTGCAACTTACAGACACCTCACTCAGCCTCTCCGAATTCTGATCACCTCAACTTAGGGGGATGGTCAGGCTCTGTTTGGCATCCATACCTCTGCTCCCTGGTCTGGAATGTGACATCCAGCAGGGTATAAGGGTATAAGGCTCAAAGCAATCCTGTGCTATTTCCTGTCCAATATCTGTAAATATTTTAAAATATATTTTTGCCCAGTTTTGGACTGCAGAAGGTAAATCCTGACCCTGTTGCTTGATCATATTTGGAAGTAAAAGCCCACTAAAAGATAAAAGGCCACTTAGATTTTATCTTTATTCTTTTAAATGTTGGCCAGTATATCTGAGTTTATTAAGAAGAGTTAAGCATATGATCCATGTCTTAACCTGGGATATTATAAAACTTCTTCCCTGTCTAATGCCAGAGTGCCTATTTAATTCCGTAAAACTCATCAATAGCCCAATCCCAGATTGTCTGTTTGATGTAAAAGGTGACTTTCTAGGGAAGGACAGAAACCTGCTCCTAAAACCATACTTTATAACAATGCAGATCTGTTACAGGCTAATCTTCCAACCAAGAAAAAAAAAGTATTTTCTAAAAAATCCAAGAAATAAGACCAACATTATATTTTTGCTTTTATTTCTTTTTTGACACATAAGATGTCTACAATTCTTTGTTTTCTACATAATCAAGTTTCTGATGTTTGAGAGAGGCCCCAAATCATCCAATGCAATAGTGTATATAAATGGAGTCAGAGAGTTATATGCAGTTATACAACTCCCAGAACAAATTAATTAGTAAAATAAGTGAATCATTTCAAAATATTACATTAGTTCTTGGAGGCCTTGCTACAACCGTCTGCTTATATGTAAAGACAAATAAAAAGGAAAATATACCAAAACTTATACAGGAAAATCAGTTCTAAGCGGGAAGTTTATAGTAATAAACAGCTACATTGAAAAAGAAGAAAGGTCTTAAATAAACAACCTAATTTTATATCTTAATGAATTAGAAAAAGAAGAATATGCTAAGCCCAAAGTTAGCAGAAGAAAGTAAATAATAAATCTTGGAGCAGAAATGCATGAAATAGACACTAGAAAAACAATAGAAAAATGGAAAAAATTTAGTTTTTTAAAAAGACACACACAGTTGGCAAACCCTTAGCTAGACTAATCAAGGGGAAAAAAGAGAATATTCAAATAAATTTAATGAGAATTAAAGAGGGGACATTACAACTGACGCCACAGAAATTTAAAAAAAAAGATTATAAGGGACTCTTGTAAATAAATTTTTGCCAACAAATTGGACAACCTAGAAGAGATAGATAAAGTCCTAGAAACAAACAACCTCTCAAGACTGAATCATGAAAAAGTAGGAAGCCTGAAACACCAATAACAAATAAGGAGATTGAACCAGCAATTAAAAACTTCTTAACCAAGAAAACCTCAGGACCAGATGACTTCACAGTCACAAGTATTTAAAGACGAGTTAATACCAATCTTTCTTAAACTCTTCCAAAAAAACTGAAGAGGGAACATTTCCAACTCATTTTGTAAGGCCAGCATCACCCTGACACCAAAGCCAGACAAAAACATGAGAAAAGTACACACCAGTAACCCTGATGGGCATGGATGTAAAAACGTCAACAAAATATTAACAAACTGCGTTCAGCAGCACATTAAAAGGATCATACACCATGATCAGGTGGGATTTATTCCTGGAATGCAAGGCTGGTTCAACATAAGCAAATCAATCAATATGATACACCACATCGACCAAATGAAGGATAAAAAGCACGTTATCATCTCAATAAATGCAGAAAAAGCATGTGACAAAATCTGATACTCTTTCATGCTTTTATACAAAACTATAACTAACTGATTCCTTGTCTTTAAAAAAGGTGAGTTAGCGACAATGAAATATTTTCTAAATAATTACAAGATAGAAATCTAATAGCTCTAAACCTCTTTTTCATTTGTTCATATAGAAGAATGGTATACGCAGAGTTTATATTTCTCACAATATTATTACCAATTGAGTTTCTCAGGAAAACATACTTTCTCCATTTTTTTTTTTTAATGAAAGCTTTTCCTCCCGGCCCCATACCATCATATGTTATAGTCTTTAAAACCTTGGGAAAACAAAGAGCAAAAAAATATATGTTCTTTTCAGTTTAAATACATCTACTGTTAATTTTTGGTATGTGTAGCTCCTTACTGTTGCTGTCTCTTTCCATCTCTCTGGCTCTCTTTATCTTTCTCTCTCTTTAGACACACAAACACACACACACTGTATTAGTTACTGTTCTTTGAGGAAACAAATAGAATATATATGTATATATATTTACATAAACATATGAGATTTAACATAAGGAGTTGACTCACGTGATTATGTAGACTAAAAAGTCCAACAATCTGCTGTCTGCAAGCTGGAGACCCAGGACAGCTGATGATGTAAATTTCGGTCTGAGTCCAGAGGCCTGAGAACTAGGAGAATCAATGGTGTAAGTTCTTGTCCAAGGGCAGGAGAAGACCAATATCTCAAGCAGTCAGAGAGTAAGAATTCAAATTTCCTCTACCATTATGTTCTGAGTCCTCACAGGTTGGATGATACAACCACCCACATTGGAGAGGGCCATCTGCTTTATGCAGTCCACCAATTCAAATGCTCACCTCTTTCTGAAACACCCTCACAGACATATCCAGGAGTGATGTTTAACCAGATACCGGGGCATGCCATGGCCCAGTCTAGTTGACACATAAATTAGTTACCATGTACACACACATACCCCACACAGTATGTCTCAAAGAGAACAGATAATAATAGCCAACATGTAATGAACAATTACTATATACTAGGACGTGACTTAAGTGTTTTACAAACTCCATCTTATTTAATACTCAAACAATTATTAATACCATTCCCATGGAAATCAAGGTTTGGGTAAGTAATGTAAGTCACCCAGCTTTCCATCTTACTAAAGTCAGGTTGAGGCAGGATTAAAAGCCAGTTCCATATTCTCATAAATAGTATTTTATCATATAGTTAGATATTATAATTCAGGTTGAGTTTAGTGGCTGACTACTGTTCAGATTTCCAGACTGCAGGACAGTTCATCTGACTTTCTTCTATTTTTATTTTCTTAGATTTCCCTATTTTCTTCCTTCCTCCCTCCTTCTCTCCCTCCCCCTTTCTTTCTTTCTTCTTTCTTTCTTTCCTTCTTCTTTCTTTTTCTTCCTTCCTTCCTTCCTTTCTTTCCTTCCTCTCTTTCTTTCTTTCACTGTTACCACATGCCAACATACATTATACAGTTTTCTTTGTGGGTAACTTATTTCTGACTATTTCCTTAAAACAAATTATTACATCATTTGAACTTGCATAAGGAATTATGATACATAGTACCATATTGTCTTCCAGTTTGTAAATTCTCCTCTATGACTCACCCTATTGGAAATATTATACTATGGTATAATAAAATATGAATCAGAGATAAATAGACATTATATCTTGAGTACCTCCTTTTTTTTTCTGTAACTTTACTTTAAATCTTCATGTTATTATTGATTAAATTGTATATATTAAAGAGTCTTTGGGCATTATGTAAAATTTAGGAAAGAGGCTCTATGGCAGATTCAATTAAGTAGAATTTCCTTGGAGAGGGCTCAAGGATCTGTTTAAGACAAGAAGTCTCTAGATGATTGTGACGCACAGCAAAGTTTAAGAACCACTGATGCATGCTGACGTTCCAGTGCCTTAATTTGACCCTATCTACTATCAACAGACATAGAACACAGTAACGTGATGCAACTAGCAAACTTCTTCTCTATTACTCGTCCTCCTCCAGGTGATTCTTTTTTCCATTTCAAGGAAATGTTCTTTTTTTTGTAAGTCCAGATGTATTCAGCTAATTTCAGCCCATAGTGCCAGTAAGTTAGTTATCACACATCAAAATTCCAGCCTACTGTTAACATGAAGTTACTACAGTTGAAAATCAACATTAATTATGGAATATTCTGAAGATGCTTAAGCTATGATATGTTTAAGCTTGATAACTATGCTTAAGCTATAATAACTGAAGTATAAAACCAGGTCATAAAATGCAAGAATGTCAGTGGTTCACACAGAGATTCATCCAAAATAAAGTATGAATTACAAAGATTGCTTAGATCTTTTTCAAAACAAAATGTAAATAAAAGATATATGTGTGTGTGTGTGTGTGTGTGTGTATCTGAACAACTAGTGAATCTATTTATTAGGTATTTACTTTTTAAAAAAAGCAGATTTAATAATGTATATTATACATGCTATAAAACTTCACTCATGTAAAGTATACTACAGAGTTGTGTAACCATCAACACAATTTGATTTTAGAATATTTCCATTGCTCCAAAAAGAAGCTTCATGCCCATCTGTAGTTACTCTCCATTCCCACCCTCTCTCCAAACACCAATCTACCTTCTGTCTCTAAAGATTTGCCTTTTCCAAAAATTTCATATAAATGGAATCAAGTAAAATGTATTCTTTTGTGCCTGGCTTCTTTCATTTTGCATCTTTTTGAGTTAAGCTATGTTGTAGCATATCTTAGTATTTCATTACTTCTTATTCCTTAGTAATATCCTGTCATACGGGTATAGCACATTCTATTTATGTATTTATCAGTTGATGGACATTTTAGTTGTTTATTAAAATACAACATAATTGTTTATGTTAAAAATCCTATGGACACTGTAAAAAACTATTTGAAAAATAAATTAATCAATGTGCAAGAATATATATCAATACACAAGTATATATGTTTATCCTATATAATACCAACAAATTAAAAATAAAAATTTAAGATAAAGTACTATTTACTATAGTATGAGCAAGTATTAAATGCTTAGTATTAAACCTAACAAAATATATGTAGGATCTGTACACTGAAATCTACAAAGTATTGCTGTGAGAAATTAAAGAACTAAGCAAATGGAGATAACATATCAAGGATCAGAAACCTCAATATTGTTAGTTTGTCACTTCTGAAATTGATCTATGAATTCAGTGCAATCTCCATCAAAGTCTCAGTAAGGTTTTGTTTGTAGAAATTTAAACAGATTCTAAAGTTTTTTTGGATATGTCAAGGACTTAGAACAGACAAAACAATTTTGAAAAAAAAAAGTTACATATCTTAAAGTACCCGATTTCAAGACTTATTATGAATATATATATTATAGTATAATGGTAGGTATAAATATAGTTGGAACAGAATACATAGTCCAGAAATAGAATACAACATATGTAGTCAATTAATTTTCTACAAAAGTGGCAATGATATTCCATGGGTAAAGGAACATTTTTGTTTTGTTTTTAAACAGTGGCTGCTGGATGACTCCATAGCCATATAAAAAACAAAAACCCTGACCCTTATTTCACACCATACGCAAAAATAATGGATGCAAAACAGATAATGGGCTTAACATAAGTCTTTAAAAAACTTCTAGATAAAAAAATAAAGAACACCTTTGCAGTCCTAGAGTAGGCAAGAATATTTTAGAAAGAGCACAATAGGATGAATCATGAAAGAAAACATGATGAATTGTATTTTATCAAAATTAAAATCTTCTGACCTTCAACAGACACCACTAAGAAAATGAAAAAGCATAAATTGGTAGAATACAGTGATACTAGATGTATCTGACAAAAGAATTATATACAGACCATATAAAGAATTCTATAAGTTATTCATTTAAAAAAAGCAAAGAATTTTAGTTTAAAAAATGATTTAAACAGACATTTCTCATAAGAAGATATAGAAATAGGCAATAAGCACAAGAGCAGATATTCAATATCACTAGCCATTAGGCAGTTACAAAGTTAGAATCATGATTAGATACTATTACATAACTTATAGAACAGCAAAAATTTTTAAAGATTGATAATTAAACATTATCAAGGATGTAGTGTGATGTGAATTTTCATACATGCATGGTGGTATTATAAAGTGGCACAATTATTTTAGAAAATAGTTCATGGTTTTCTTATAAAATTACTTTATAGCATAAATTTACTTTTAAACATAAACTTAAAACATGCTCCAGCCATTCCTTCACAAAGCATTTACCCAGGAGAAAGGACATATAAATCTGCAAAAAAGACATACACAAACATTCATAGCAGCATCATTCATAATAACAAAAAACTGGATACAACTAAAATGTCCATCAGCTGAAAAACGCATAAACAAATTGTGCTATATCTACAGGATGTAATTTGGTTCAGCAATACAAAGGGTAATACATCTAATTTATGGATTAATATCGAAAAAATATCATGCTGAACATAGGAAGCCACACACAGCACATACTTCATAATTCTATTTCTATGAAGCTAAAGAAAAGCAAATCTATTCAGACAAATGTGCATGATGACATACAATCAGGAGTTGCCTGGGGTGGTAGATTATAAGAACTGAGGAAAGTTACTAGGAGACTTTTACCAGTGATGGAAATGTTCTATGTCTTGATTGTGGTAGAGTCTACAAATGGTTAGATTGTACTGCATTAGATTTGTTCTCAACGTTTATTTTTAAAAATTAAATTAAGAGCTATATCTGAACCTCTTACAGTGGTTCTGCCATTAATTTATTGAGTCACCTTTGATAAATTGCCTAACTTTACAGGGCTTTTCTAAACTGAAAGAAAACAACTTAGACTAAGAAAATCTCTAAGGTGTTATTTCAGTTCCAATTTCTAAAATTCTATAATGTACAATAGTAAAACAACATAATAAAAATATAATAGGCAAAGTAGATATTATTTTAAAAAGTATTCTATATGAAAAGCAAAAGAATGACCTTTTGCCTGCATTATATGCTAAAAGTGGGGGGAAAAGTGTGATTGGAAACTAATTTCAAAGCGATATATTTTAAATCTTTGTGTGGAAGGTTAATTTTGCTGGTTGCAAATACACATAAATTGAATAGAATGAGTAGTGTTTCTGGAAGAAACTAAATCGAAGGCATGTTTCACTAAACTGATGACGTGCTCATTTGATGGATATAATAGCTAAAGCAGTCGCAAGCCAAAAACAGGAGACACATGCTCTGGGTGTGAATTTTATTTAGGGAAAATGACTCATGTCAATAAGGAGTTGAAATAAAAAATACTCAAATCATGAAAATTAGCCTCATTACTTTGAATTCAAAATTCAATATCATGAGGCAATTTTCCTAGTAAATATAAACTATTGTCCATAGTGTTTACTTTTATCTGATAAGTCATATCTTTTTATTCAAGGCACAAATTGTACCTTTCTCTCCTCCCTTAAAAAATACGATCCACATCAGAAACCAAAAATGTAAAATTGTTTCCCAGTTTCTCCCATTTAGTGTTATGAGTATTAACAGACCAGAGTGGCAAAAGGACAATAACACCTTAGACATCTGATTGCTAACAAACTTTTCCGACAAACCATGTTGCCATGCGTTTAACTAACTTCCTTCTGGGGATCTAATACCACTTTTGCTTAAACTTTGCTTCAAACTGTTCTTTGCTTTCATTTGAAATTGGCTTTTGATCATAGATCTTGTGCTGTAAAAAGAATTGGGTCCTACCTTTTTATTCCTTTCTTTTTAAAAATTTCTTTTTTAAAGATCTGGAGCCAACTTGACTCACTTATAGCTATGTATATCTTCATTATGTCATCCTAAGCGCTGAAATCCTTACTTCTCTTTCACTGGGTGTTCCATCAGCTTTTGTCATTCGCACTTACCGTCAGTTAGCAAGAGCTGATTAATGTGGAAAATAACAAGGACTACTTAGAACTGCAAAATGTTGGTTCTCTTGAGTACCATTGCTATGTATGTTCTGTGACAAAGAATTTATGACTACCACGATTATCCTTTTATAATCAGATAAGCTGGGCAAACCCTGTGCTTTAAGACTTCAAAGGAATGTTTCCGCAGAGTCAGCTTTGCCAGTCCCACACTGTCCTGATATTTTGTCTCTTTGTTTATGCTTTTAGTGAATTAAAATAGTAAATTCCAATTACAAACATTGTCAAAACACTTTCATTGACAGGTTGCTTAAGGATAAAGTTAAAAAAAGACACAGAACTGTACACTGAGAACCACAAAATAACATTCATGGAATGGAATGGACCTATAATTGAATGCAATTCCAATAAAAACCACAAGGGGTTTTTATAGGTATTGAGAAACTAACTGAACAATTCACATGGTGAAACAAGGACCTAGAAGCAAAAATAATCTTGAAAAACATTTTATATCCTACAACATCTGATTTCAAGTTCTGAGGATAGACTGCAGATCAATGAAACAAAATAAAGGATCCTGAGTTGTGCGCTCTCTCTCTCTCTCTCTCTCTCTCTCTCTCTCTCTTTCTCTCTGTGTCTCAAGATGGGATTTGCTAGAAATGACTTTAAGGGAAATCTCTGGTATGATGAAAACGTTTCTATTTGTTGATATGTGGTGGTATACACATGGTTTGCCAAATTTTACCAAACTGGAGTCATGTGCTTAAAATCTCTATACCTTCCTATACTTAAATTTTACTTGAAGTGTAACAAAACAACAAAAATAGAAACAAAGTGACCTGCAAATGAGAAATTATATTTTAAATGACCAACTATTAGAAAAATTAGAGAGTCTGGCTGAACTGAATTGGAATTTAAATATAACAATTTTTAAAATTTCATTTTTAGCAAAGAGTAGTTAGGTTCAGTAACATTGATAGCAACAATATCAACAGCAGTCTTATTTTGAAAGAGTAGTATGATTTAAAAATAATAATCTGGAAGGGGAATATTTGTGTAAATATGTAAAATGTATTTGTGTATTTAATCATTTCTGAATTATTTTTTGATTTTTAAGTACAGAGAATAACATTACAGACTGCTGTTTACTCATTTAAATCTATTTCATTCTATCAATTGCTCATATTTGCATCAACTGTAACTCTATCAATTGTTTATATTTGTATCAGTCTTCTTTTTAAAGAAACTATTCTGATACCATCGATGATATTAATGTACCCTCCTCAATTCCATTCCCTCCTCCCTATCTACAGAATGCAAATACCTTTAAATAGCTTGGCAATATTTCCCATAATAGACATTAAATTTGTAAGATGTATGATATTTATACATGTTTTAAACTCTTAAGTAATACCACACTATATAGTCCCTTCAGCACTTATTTATATGCTCACCATTATCTTAATGGGATTTACCTATGCACAAAATTATGTGTGATTTTAACAAACAATAAACATTTAGCTTCTTCTTTTTTTTGACAATAGCAGTATCCTTCTTGTTGCAACGTCTGGGAGCTCAGGGTCTATAGAACATCAAGAAGAATGTCTCCATGAATGCCTGGGCCAGAACAGAGAGCAGGTTCTACATGTAGTTAATGCTCTGTTAAAATCTGGATGTTGAATTGGACTCTGGTTCATAAAGAGAAAGAAGCATACTGAAGTGCGTGTTGATCTATATGCTTACCATATAGCTTGCTTTGATACTCTGAATTTTTTGCTCACTACAAGGAATGGTAAGGTCAAATTTTCATTGAATAACCTCTGTATTTGTGGACAGAAAAACATTGTCATTTTTAAATACTGTGCCACTTAACTCCCCATTTCTGCAAGGCCACTTAATATTTCCTGTAGCATAATTATGTGGTATTCCTGAGGTCAACTTATAAAGAGCTGTAAGTGATACCCATTGCTTTGTGAAATATTTTTTTTTCTATTTCTGGAACAAGACCGTGAAAGGCGATGATTTTGATAAACACACAAGAAAGCACAGTTTTATCTTTCTGCTTATAGCACCCGGTTATGAATCACTCTTTAAGCAGCTCTAGTCCTGTGATCAAATTGTGTCTCTAGGCATCCTGCCCTCACAGATAACAATATTGTAAACAGCTAGACGGATAATGCTCACCTCCAAACACAGCTCAGCACCATAAGATACTCATTTGTGACTAACATACTATATTAGTCTTCTGGAGCGGCTGGAACAAAATACCACAGACTGGATGGCTTAAACAATAGAAATTTATTTTCTCACAGGCTAGAAGTAAAAGATCAAGGTATACACAGGGTTGGTTTCATTGAGAACTGTCTTCCTGGCATGCAGGCAGCTGCCCTCTTGCTATGTCCTCACATGGCCTAGCCTATCCTTTGTGCCCGTGTGCAGAGAGAAAGGACTCTGCTGTCTTTTTCTCTTTACAAAAGGACACTACTTCTATCCGGTTAGGGCCTCTCCCTTACGACTTCACTTCATCCTAATTGTCTCCCTAAAGGCCTATCTCTGAATACAGTCACATTAGGCATTAGGGCTTCAACATATGAATTTGGTGAGAACACCATTCAGTTCATAACACATACACAACCATATAGGATTAAAATTAACGAAACTTACATGATTCAGATAGCCCAGTCTCTGATTTGTTTATACTATTATTTTCCTCCTGACTTAGTTAATATTTACTTTAAGTCGTATATCTATTTTAATAAAAAATTTATTTTACTTTTATAACTTATGCTGTTCTTTGTCAACTGCAAAATTGACATGAAATTTTAAACTATATGTAGGTAAAAGGAGTATTTTAACTTGATCCAAACACTACATGGGATTTTCTAAGGGTGACTCTGTCCACTCTTAAAGTAAGATCTTTTATTATGGCCATTGCTTAGAAAAACAAATTTTTCAAGTTCAGCAAACCTTGGTTTTTGCCTATGAATTATTGAATTTTAAATGATGATTTTTACATAGGTTAAGTGCCTTGATTTGGAAAAAGTTTAATCTAGATACAAAATTAATAGTTACACCATAACAAAACAACTTGTGAAATGGATCAGAGGAACCACCCCCAGGGACTTGGAAATGAATTGCTTACTATAGTCTGTAGTAAATACCCTAATTTTTATTTCCAACACAGTTATATAACATGGGTTTCCTAGAACAGAGTGTGGCTCTCCCAGCTGGTGTTACTGGTAGAAGAGTGCATTCACTTAATTTTCAGCCTATATTTACTAAGATGTTTGGTGTGGTTTTGTTGTGAATATTTGTTTCTGTGTTTTTTCCTCCTGCCCTTCAGAGAATCAAGTCTGTGTACTGAGCTTTAGCAATGCATTCCCACTGCAGTTTCCTACCTTTTATAAGGGAGAATAACTAGGAGTATAAACAATTTGTTAGAAGCAGATGAATCTTAATATCTATTTAGCAAGTACTGGAAACTGAAAAACAGGTTTACACTCCACATTTTGCATTTTTTCTTTATCTTCTCCTGAATATCAAAAATATCTTTAAAAGCCATATATATGAATAGGAAGATTAAAATCTTAGGGGTAATTTATAGTTGATACATAAACAATATTAGTAAGATATCTGTGTGATATAGGAAAATGTTTAATCATATAGTGTATATTGATATTTTTAGAGAAATCATTTAGATTGTTTTTCTAAGTCTCTCTTGTGATAAGTTTTGTGGGCACTCAACATCCTGTGAGTTGATAAATCAATAAAATTTCATTAACCATCACAAAGATTATGAAATCTGTAGTTATTTCAGAATAGAGAAGTCATGGCATCAGGCCAATGGCTTGAAAAAAACAAAATACACAGAAATTTAAAACTTAGAGGTACAATATTCAGTGTTAGTTCCTCTAGCAAAATGTATGCATCAAAACAAATGATGCCTAAGACAGAAAACCTGGTTTTGTGCAAAAATCTTCTAAACCTTTTAGAGACAATCAAGTCAGTGAAATAGAAATACCGTAAAAATATACTTTTATCAATATGCATTATTCATTTTACTTTGCTATTTTTAAGACACGTAAATGTGTTCCATTTGCAAATAAATATTTATCTCAATTATTGCTACTTGAGCATGTAATTTAAAATCAATGTGCACACACATACATAAAATGCAAATTCTAAGTATTATTGCATCCCTTGCCTGTTAGATGAGTGACTGTAATTTTATCTGTCATTATTGAATGAGAAATTGAAAATAACCAATAAATATGATAGGCAAAAAATGAAAGGGGAGGATATGCTTTGTACTCAAGAGTGCAATTGGAGTGATTGACAAAGCATATTTAGGGAGTCATATTTCAATCACATCAGAAACGTAATGTATACCTCACTGTATTTGTCAGCTTGGGCTGCTATTACAAAATACCACAGACTGGGTGGCTTAAACAACAGGAGTTATTTTCTCAAAGTCTGGAGGCTAGAAGTCTGAGATCAGAGGTCTAGCATGTTCAGGTTCTGGTGAGAGCTCTGTTCCTGGCTTGCAGATGGTCGCCTTCTCACTATGTCCACACATGGCACAGAGAAAGCTCTGGTGTCTCTCCCTCTTTTTATAAGGGCACCAGCTCTTTGGGTCAGGGTTCCACCCCTGTCACATGAGGGAGAAGTTTTGATCGTGTACTGGATGTCTTATATGAAAGTTTTATTGATGATTAAAACTTGGTATGATGCTCTTTTCATCCCAATATCATTTTTCTTTTGCTCTGATAGGTACCTAATTTAGAGAAGCTAGTTTTGCCTGATAACATTAATTCAATAAGAAATTGAGATAATTTAAATCTAGGCTTTTGACTCTGAAAAGTGACTCTATTTCCAGTTCATCTGTACTGCTAGGGGTCCAACTAAAACCTTGAG
The DNA here is from genome assembly GCF_003676395.1 of Aethalodelphis obliquidens. Lineage (NCBI taxonomy): Eukaryota > Metazoa > Chordata > Mammalia > Artiodactyla > Delphinidae > Aethalodelphis > Aethalodelphis obliquidens. The sequence continues at coordinate 52,423,973 of NW_020837950.1, forward strand.
TGTTTTCCAGAGACCCTACTCCTTAGTAGACTCTAAATTCTAATTTGTGTTCTTCAAACCTGTCAAAAACTCTGCTCAAGTTATTAAGATTCTCAGCCACAGCTTCCAAAAATGCCAAACCTCCTAGGATTTTTATCCTCTGGGAAGGAATCGCAGCAAGTATCTGGCCCCCTCTCTGTTGTCATGGATTTCAGTCCGAATTCCATACTTCATTGGCAGCTTTTTAATCTATACAACACATTTTCATAACTAATTTTCACCTTTACAAATTGTTTTCAACATTAGGGTTGATCAAGACAACCTAGCACACAAACACCAAAAGAATTATGTGTTAGAAATAATATACGTTTGAAAGACAAGCCCTTAACTGAGTTTTGGGAAGGCAGAGATCACTTCCTATTCATCATTTTATACATGGTATAAATTTGCCTGGGATATAGGGAATGTACAATTCATTGCTTCTGGATGTTTTCATAAATAAATGAAAATGTT
>NW_020837950.1:52424864-52450215 GCF_003676395.1 Aethalodelphis obliquidens
CAAAAAAAAAAAAAAAAAAAATATATATATATATATATATTTATTTGCCCTCTTTTATTATTGTCTCCCTCTCTTTAAATTAATTCTTTAGTAGTTTTCTACAATATGGATTTGACAGTTCTTACAATCTGAGCTGTAGAGACAAGTCAACTTTGAAATAAAATTATGGTTTAATTATATTTCTCCCAACTAATTATAGCAAGAACCTTGTAATGAAAAAATATTTTATTGATGTAGTTCTCCTATTGCTCACAATTTTTTTTTTATTCCATAGGATAAAATAAATGATGGAATTCAGTTTTCACATGAATATTTTTCGAATACCCTTGATTAAAAAAGATAACACTTATTTTTCTTTCCTAAGAAATGATAAATTGGGGAAGTAAGAGAGACCTTTAGGAATATGTAAAACCCAATTAAGCATTCTTTTAAGTATTGGGTTTATGTGAGTTAATGTTCTTTAATAAATCAAGATGAAATTTTCAAAGATGAACAAAATACAAAAGGTAGCAATGGATCATCACATAAATAATTTTTAAAAATCATCCTCTAATCTTTTTAATCATAAAATTGTTCATAAAAGGAAACTTTTCAGTTTTCTTTTGCAATTTTTCAATTTTAATTTTTCAAGAGCAGAAAATGCTTTGTGTAAAGAGACAACTTGTTATTACAGTAAAAAGAAAAATATATATACATACTAATTTCAAAGCAACCATTTTTATGTTAAGATTGTGAACACTACAATAAAACTCAGCGTTTAAATTCCATTATGAGTCATTCTAAATGCAATGCCAAAGAAGTTAATTTGAGAATTCCAAAAGATTCAATGCAAATTATTAATCAATAAACCCATTTGTACCCAGAACAACTTAGTGTCACTTACTCAAGGATTATTTAGTTCAAGGATTATCTTGAATCACCAAATTTTTTTCTATCTACTGTATTTTTTTCTACAATATTCTAAAAAGCTGTTGTTTTTCCCAACTTAAAAAATAAAACTGACTTCTGGTTTCCTGTCATGCAGCAGATAAGGAGCTTAGAAGTCATAATTCCATCCTAACAAGTAAAAAGCTGAAGCAACTAAAAAATCAACAATCCTCCTTAGATCTGTCAGAGAAGCGAGGTTGCAGGGCAAACCACAGTCCCCAAATTGGAGAGACAGATGAGCAGACATAGAGTATCAGTACTAACCAGGGCAGCAACTTCTGCAGTAAGCACTGTTTGGGTTGAGAAAGCTAACCGTAATTGAAAAATTTCTGGTGGCTCAGCAAGGACAAGTCTGAGAGTTAAAAACTCCTAGGAGGGGCTTCCCTGGTGGTGCAGTGGTTGAGAGTCCACCTGCCGATGCAGGAGACACGGGTTCATGCCCCAGTCCAGGAAGATCCCACATGCCGCAGAGCGGCTGGGTCCGTCCGTGAGCCATGGCCGCTGAGCCTGCGCGTCTGGAGCCTGTGCTCCGCAACGGGAGAGGCCACAGCAGTGAGAGGCCCGCGTACCGAAATAAAAATAAATTAATTAAAAAACTCCTAGGAGATCCAGTCACTGGAGAATATTCAACTTCACATTGTGATTTTTACCTTCAGGAATTCTACAGGTCCTCATAGCAAATATTAGAGAAAAATCTCAAGCGTCTGACAGGGGGAGGCAAAATGGAACTATTTTGAAATATTGCAGCACATTCTGCTCCTCTTTACAAGGCCAGCCCTCAGGAGAAACAATTTTACCAGAGCCTAAAGTGCTGGGGTCCTATTAGAATCTAACCCACCTGGGACATGGCAATACCCAACTCCAGCTGGCTCTAATGTTGCGCATGAGGAAAGGGAAATGCCCAACGCCAGCCCCCTCTAGTTATCCTATCCCACCAAAATGGGGGGAAAAACCCTGAGTGGCACTGGTGAAGTTTACAATCCAGGGGTATAGACTCACCAAAACACCGAGACTTAGTCATAGGACTATAGAATGATTTCCCATTCTACTACCTTCCTATGGCCTTCCCATTCTACTACCTTCCTAAAATGAAAAGGATTCATTTTACCCAGGTTAACATATAGACCTTTCAACAACAACAGCAACAAAAATATGAAAGAAACATACTAAAAGAAAAACAAAAACGTATTTTGAAGAAGCTGAACCAACGTGAAAGCCAGAGTCAGACGTGGCAGGAATGTTTGGAATTATCAGACCAGGAATTTTTAGAAACTGTGATTAATATGCTAAGGGTTTAAATGGAAAAGTAGATAACAAGCAAAAACACATGGGTAATGTAAGCAGAGACAAATTTTAAGAAAGAAAAAAACAAAAGAAATGCTAGTTTGATTTCTGGTTCCTCATAAAAGGAGCTCTGGGGGCTTCCCTGGTGGCGCAGTGGTTGAGAGTCCGCCTGCCAATGCAGGGGACACGGGTTCGTGCCCTGGTTCGGGAAGATCCCACATGCCGAGGAGCGGCTAGGCCTGGGAGCCATGGCTGCTGAGCCTGCGTGTCCGGAGCCTGTGCTCCGCAACGGGAGACGCCACAACAGTGAGAGGCCCGCGTACCGAAAAAAGGATCTCTGAAGTCACCACTTTGTCTTAACAACAAGTAGAAAATTGAGAGACTGAAAAATCAACAACTCTTTTGTGATTCATAAGGAGATAAAGAAACAGAGAAAATCACTGCCTCCAAGATCTGAGAAACCAAAAGGCGAATACCAAGAATAATAACTCACCGGATCATACTCCTGTAGAAAGCCCGTGGAGAAACAGTGCCAGAGTAGAGAAACCAGACTCAAATTGGCGAATTCGTTGGAGGCTCAGCGTGGACAAGTCCGAGTGTAAAAACTCCAGGGGGCCAAGTGATAGGGGCTCAGCACAGTTTTGAGAGATTTACCACCATGAGCTCAACAGGCTCCCACAGTAAGTATCAGAGAAAAATCCCCTTCAGCTTCAGACTGTGGAAGTAGAAGAGCAACTGTTTTGAAATACGCCAGCGCTCTCTCTGTTCTTCTTAACAAAGCCTGCCCTCAGGAGAAATGTTAACAAGTACCTAAATGGCTGGGGAATTATCAGAGCCTAATTGACCTGGTGAAGAGAAATACCCAACCCCAGGCCATTCTAATCATCCTCTCCCACCTAAGGAGAGGAAAAATAAAAACACTTGTCACGTTCACAGTCCAGAGGCATAAGCTCAGTAAAAGGCTGAAACCTAATCGTGGCACTATATAAAGCTTCCCCTTCCCATACACCTTACCATCATATTACTAAAGCCTATTTTTTTTATTGAAGTATAGTTGATTTACAATGTTGTGTTAGTTTCTGGTATACAGCAAAGTGATTCAGACCATATATATATATATATATTCTTTTTCATATTCTTTTCCATTATAGGTTATTACAAGATATTGAATATAGTTCCCTGTGTTATACAGTAGGACATTGTCGTTTATTTTATATATAGTAGTTTGTATCTGCTAATCCCAAACTCCTAACTAAAGCCTTTTTTTTGCAGTTTCTTTTACTAGGTACATCACATCCAGCTATCGCGAAAAAATTAGAAGGCATGCAAAAAGGCAAAAAATACAATTTGAAGACTCAGAGTAAACATCAGAAACAGCCATGACAGGAACAATAGAATTATCAGACCAGGAATTCAAGATAACTATGATTAATATGATAAGGGCAAGGCTTCCCTGGTGGCGCAGTGGTTGAGAGTCCGCCTGCCGATGCAGGGGACACGGGTTCGTGCCCCGGTCCGGGAGGATCCCACATGCCGCGGAGCGGGTGGGCCCGTGAGCCATGGCCGCTGAGCCTGCGCGTCTGGAGTCTGTGCTCTGCAACGGGAGAGGCCACAGCCGTGAGAGGCCTGCGTACCACCAAAAAAAAAAGTGCTAAGGGCACTAATGGATAAACAGCATGCAAGAACAGACGGGGAATGTAAACTGAGAGATGGAAATCCTAAAAAGAAAGTTAGAGATGCAAAATACTGTAACATAATTGAAGAATGTTTTCATGGGCTTATTAGTAGATTATACACGGCTGAGGATAGAATCTCTGAGCTTGATGATATCTCAATAGAAAATTTGAAAACTGAAACACAAAGAAAACAAAAATTGAAAAAAAAACCCCACCATACTATCCAAGGACTTTAAGAAACTACAAAATATGTAATATATGTATACTGGGACCACCAGAAAGAGAAGAACAAGAGAAAATAATAGAAGCAATATTTGGAATAATGATCAGTGTGCATTTTCCCAATTTAATGTCAGATACCAAACCATAGATCCAGGAAGCTCAGAGAATACCAAGCAGCATAAATGCCCCAAACAAACAAAAAACGTAAAACACCTTGGAATATAATTTTGAAAATACATAAAATCAAAGATAAAGAAAAATCCTGAAAGAAGGCAGAGGGAACTCCCCTCCGCCTTACCTATAAAGGAACAAAGACAAGAATTCTTTCGGACTTCTCAGAAACCTCGCAGTGAAAAGAGAGTAGAGTGAAATATTTAGTGTTGAGAGAGGAAAAAAAACCCACTAACCTAGAATTCTATGCCATGCAAAATTATCTTTCAAAATTGAAGAAAAATAAACACTTTCTCAAACAAACAAAAACTGAGGGAACATGTTGCCAGTAAACCTACCTTGGAAAAAAATGTTGGAATAAGTTCCTTTAGAGAGAAGAAAAATAATATAGATCAGATACTTGGACGTATATAAAGAAAGAAACAGCATCAAAGGATTAGGTTAAGGTAAAATAAAAACTTTTTTAAAATTCTTAATTGATCTAACAGATAACACTTTGTTCAAAATAACAATAGCAACAATATATTTCATGTATGCTCATGTATATAAGTAATAAACACACATATATGTACATATATATGTATACATATATGGTTATATATAAGTGAAATGAATGATATAAATGACACAAGGGACAGGAAAGAGGAAGTAGGATTATTTTGTTATTGTAAGGTACTCACACTGCCTGTAAATTAGTATAGTACTATTTGAAATAGACTTGGATTAACTGTAAGTGTATATTGCAAAATCTAGGGCAACCACTAAAGAAAGTTAAAAAAAAAAAGAGAAGTATAATAAACATGCTAAGAAAAGAGAGAAAATGGAATAGTATAATTACATTTTATGTAATATATATAAATAATAGTATAATTATGCTCAATTAACACCACAAAATGTACAAAAAGAAAATAGAACAAATGAACCAAATATAAAACAATAAAAAATATGGTATATACTAATCCAATAATATCTGTAACCACTTTGACTGTCAATGGTCTAAATGTGCCAATTAAAAGAGACTGTCAGAGCAGATTAAAAAATAACTGCTAACCATATGTTACATGTAAGACACTCACTTTAAATATAAATACACATGTAGAGTAAAAGTAAATAGATGGAGAAAAAATACGATGTGAAGATGAATCAAATGTTAGCAGGAGGGGCCATATTAATTTCAGACAGAGAGGACTTCAAAGCAAGGCAAGTTACCAAGGATAAAGGGCATTACAAAATGATGAAGGGGGTCAATTCTCTAAGAAGACTTAACCATCCACCATGTGTATACACCTAAAAATCAGAATGTCAAAATACGTGAGGCAAAAACTGATAGAACTGCAAGGAGAAATAGATGAAATAGATGAATTCACTAACATAGGTGGAGACTTCAACACCACACTATCAGAAATTGAAAGATCCAGCAGGTAGCAAATCAGTAAGGACATAGATGAACTCAGCAATCAGCAATCAACTGGATATAATTGACATCAGAGAAAACTTCATCCAGCAAAAGCAGAATACGCATCCTTCTCAGGCTCACATGCAACTTTCAACAAGATAGACCACATTCTGGGCTACCAAATACACATTTAATTTAAAAGAAGGAAATTATACAATGTCTACTCTCAGACAACAATGGAATTAAGCTAAAAATCAATAACAGAGAGATAAATAGAAAATCCCCAAATACTTGGATGTTAAACAATACATTTCTAAATAACACATAGGTAAAAGAATAAATCGCAAGAGAAATTAAAAATTACTTTTAATGAAATTCAAACAATCTTCCAAAACTCACACAAGAAGAAAAAGACAATCTAAATAGGCCTATACCTATTAAATTGAATAATTAATAGCCTTCCAAAACAGAAAGCATCAGGCCCAAATAGGTTCATTTATATATCCTACTAAACATGTAAAAAGAAATTATACAAATACTCTACAATCCCTTTCAGAGGATGGAAGTAGAAGGCACACCTCCTAACTCATTCTATGAGGCCAGCATTATCCTAATACTAAAACCAGAAAAAGACATTTAAAAAAGGAAAACCATAGAGAATATCTTTCATGAATATAGATCCAAAAATCCTCAACAGAACATTAGTAAAATGAATTTAACAATATATAAAAAGAATTATACACCATGACCAAGTGTGATGTATCATAGGTTTATAAGGCTGGTTCAACATTTGACAATTAACTAATATAATTCATCACATCAACAGACCAAAAAAGAAAATCCACATGATCATATCCGTAGGTGCAGAAAAAGAATTTGACAAAATTCAAACATCCAATCATGAATAAAACTGTCAGTAAAGTAAGAATAGAGGGGAAATCTCTTGACTTGATAAAGACTAAATTTATACAAAAAAAAAAAAAATCCTACATCTAACATCATACTCAATGGTGAGAAAATTGAGGCCTTCCCACTAAGACCAGGCACAAGGCAGGGATGTCCCCTCTCACCACTAATTTTCCACATCGTAGTGGATTCCCTTGCTAATGCAAAGAGGCAATCAAAGGAAATAAAAGATACACAGGTTGTTAGGAAGAAATAAAATTGTCTTGCCATAGATGACAAATGTATGTGTAGAAAATCTGAAAAAAAATTGACAAAAATTTCTAGAACTAATAAGCCATTATAGTAAGGTTGCAGGATACCAGGTTAGTATACAAATTCCAATCACTCTTCTATATAAAAGCAATGAAAAGTAGAATTTGAAATTTAATCACAATTCCATTTATTTTAGCACACAAAAATATGAAATACTTAAGTATAAGTTTAACAAAATATGTACATAATCCATTTGAGAAAAAATACAAAACTCTGATGAACAAAGTCAAAGAACTAAATAAATGGAGAGATATTCCATGTTTATGGAAAGGAAGACTCAATATTGTCAAGAATCTAGTACTTACCAATTTGAACTATAGATTCAATGCAATCCCAAATAACTCAGCCAGTTATTTTGTAGATATAGACAAGCTAATTCTAAAGTTTATATGGGGAGACAAAAGACCCCGAATAGTCAACATAATACTGAAGGAGAAGAATAAGGTTGGATGACTGATCTGACGCTACCTGACTTCAAGACTTACTATAAAGCTACAGTAATAAAGACAGTGTGGTATTGATAAAAGAATAAACAAACAGATGTATGGAACAGAATAGAGATTCTAGAAATAGACCTATATTAATACAGTCAAATGACTTTTGACAAAAAAGCAAGAGTAATACAAGAGTAATACAAAAAAGTAATACTCTTCTCAACAGATGGTGAGAGGACAGCTGGATATCTACATGCAAAATAACAAATCTAGACACAGACCTTATACCCATCATAGAAATTAACTCAAAATGGGTCATAGGCCTGAATGTAAAACACAGTACTATAAAACTCCTAGCAGATAACATATAAGGAAATGTAGATGACCTTGAGTATGGTGATAACTTTTTAGATACAAGATCAAAGGCACAATCCATGAAAGAACTCATTGATAAGCTGGACTTCATCCAAATCAAAAATTTCTTCTCCAAGAAAGACAATGTCAAGAGAACGAGAAGACAAGCCACATACTGGAAGAAAATATTTGAAAAAGATACCCCTGATAAAGGACTGTTATCAAAAATATACAAAGAACTCTACAATAACAATAAACAGCCTGATTTTTAAAAGAGCCAAAAACCTTAACAGACACTTCACCAAAGAAGATATACAGATAGCAAACAAGCATACAAAAAGATACTCCACATCATACATGATCAAGGAAATGCAAAATGAAACAACAATGGGATACTGCTATACACCTATTAGAATGGCCAAAACCCAAAACACTAACCACACCAAATGCTGACAAGGTTGTGGAGCAACAGAACTCTCCTTCATTGCTGGTGGGAGTGCAAAATGGTATAGTCATTTTGGAAGACAGTTTGGCAAGTCTTACAAAACTAAACATACTCTTACTGTACAAGCTAGCAATTGTGCTCCTTGGTATTTACCCAAAGGAGTTGAAACATTATGTCTATACTAAAACATGCAAGAAATATTTATAGCAACTTTATTCATAGTTGTCAAAACTTGGAAGCAACCAAGATGTCCTTTGGCAGGTAAATGGATAAAATATGGTAAGTTGTTCACAATGAAATACCATTTAGTGCTAAAAAGAAATGCATTATCGAGGCATGAAAAAATATGGAAAAACCTTAAATGTATATTAATCAGTAAAAGAAAGCAATCTGAATGGCTACACACTGTACGATTCCAGCTATATGACACTCTGGAAAGGCATAACTATGGAAACAATAAAAAGACCAGTAGTTGACAGTGGTTGAGGGGAGACAGTAATGAAGAGGAGGACTACAGAGAATTTTCAGGGCAGTGAAACTACTCTCTATGACACTATAATGGTTGATATATCTCATTATACATTTGTCCAAATCCATAGAATGCGTAACACCAAGAATAAATACTGAGATCAACTATGGACCTTGGGTGGTTGTGATGTCAGTGTAGGCTCATCAATTGCAACCAAAGTCCACTGTGGTGTGGGCTGTTTATAGTGAGGGAGTTTGTGCATGTGTGAGGACAGGGGGGTATCTAGGAACGCTGTACTTTCCACTCAGTCTTGCTGTGAACTTAAAACTGCCCTAAAAAATACATTTTATTAATTTTTAAAAAGCCTTCTCTACCCACTTTAAGTACCACCCTCCGTATTGCTTTTTTTTTTTATGTCCAAAGTTTCAATTTCCAATTCCTCTCTTGACATTCTTTCTTGAAACTACCATAACTGGATTTTGGCTATGTCACTTCACCATAATTCTCTTAGCAGTGTCACTGACCTCCATATTTTTTAATTCAATGATCAATTCTCAGTTTTTATTTCATTTGACTATGTATTAGCCTTTGATACAGTCATTTAATTGTTAGGTCTTCACAGTCTCCCAGTTTTCTTCTTTACTTGTTGGTGTCTCTTTTTCACTTATTGGTCCTTAATATGCTTCCAAATTTCTTGTTTGAGTGTTACAGAATCATAACTTCAACCACTTTGATTTACCATCTACACCCACTCCAGAGGTAATCTCATCCAGTTTCATGTTGAAATCTGCCAAATATATGCCCAGTATTGATCTTTTCTCTGAACTCCAGACATAAGCATAATAGACTTTTCTACATTTCAAATGTAACACAGCCAACTTCAATTTCCTAACCTTCCCTTTCAAAACTGTTCCTCTAATAATCTTCCTTTTATTACATTAAGGTAATCTCATTTTCCAGTTACTCAGGTAAAATTGTTCGGCATTATCCTTGACTTCCCCTCCTGTGCTGTATCTAACATATTGACAGATTTTAGTTCTTCTCAGGATATCCAGAAGTCCAACACTTATCACCTCCTCTGCTGCAACTTTGGACCAAGCGACCATTGTATCCCTGATTCCAATTTTTGCCATCTCTCCACCACCTTGCAGGTTATTCTCAAAATAAAAGCCAGAGTGATTTTTTAGAGCATTAGCCACTCCTCTGCTCAAAGCTCTCCAACTCACTTAAATCAGTAAAAAGTTAAGATACTTACTTTGACCTACAGAACCCTACATTATCTGCTCTTTTGTTATATCCCAGTCTCATCTTCTAATATTCTCCCCCTCACTCATTGTATCTTTTAACATTATACTTCCTTTTCTCATCGGATATTACAGGATAACGCCATCCTAGGGCCTTTGAACTTGCCCATCTTTCTGACTGTAATACTCTTCCTCCAGACCTGCCTAATAGATTACTCTCTCAGCTACACTGGGATTATAATCAACAATTACTTTACTGAGCCTTTCCTGATTATCCATTTTCTTCCTCAGAACTTCCTGTACCTTTTCTTTACTTCGTTTGTCCCTGGAATCCTTATCATTCACTATGCTATATATTTTACATATTTTTTTTCTTTTTCTTGCCGAAATCCAAGTCCTTAAGTTCTTTTAAAAATAAAATTTTTAGGGTTTCCCTGGTGGTGCAGTGGTTGAGAATCTGCATGCCAATGCAGGGGACACGGGTTTGAGCCGTGGTCTGGGAATATCCCACATGCGTGGAGCAACTGGGCCCGTGAGCCACAACTACTGAGCCTGCGTGTCTGGAGCCTGTGCTCCGCGACAAGAGAGGCCACGACAGTGAGAGACCCACGCACAGCAATGAAGAGTGGCCCCAACTCGCCACAACTTTTCGCACAGAAACAAAGACCCAACATAGCCAAAAATAAAAATAAATAAATAAATAAATTTAAAAAAATAAAAAATAAATAAAATTTCTAGTCTCTTTTGTTACCCCTTATATCACGAGGCCTGGTACCTTCTCAAAATGTTTTTGAAGGACAAATACAGGAATTATAATTTAAAAATTCATTATAAAAATAAATTTGCTATTAATTTACACCAAGGGTAATTTCTGAAAAATATTATTTACTAATTTAAACACAGATTTAGCATTTACCATTCTTTGGTACCAGATGTTAACTTTTCTGCTATATTCTTTATGTGAATTTTAATGTGGATTGGGTTCCTAGGCTTCTCCTTAATTTATATTCACAATTGAAAAAATTACATATCCTCTAAACAATTTACTACAACCATTTATTTTTGAGGAGAAATAATTGTTTGCTTTATACTAAATATGTGTCAGAAAAATCAGTTTGCAAGAAAAATAAAATCTTAGGACTAGAATAGATTTTCATGCTATCTGGCTGAACATTCTCATTTTTCTTGGAAATATTTTTAAACTTAGTATTTGCTTGGATAAATATTGCAAATCACAGCTAGGCTAAGTGTGTTTATTCATCCCATCCATTTCAGGGCCAACAATATCACATTTCTCAATTTTTTTAACAATTAAGGCTTAAATTGCTGGGTTGGAAAGAATAGATGAAAGTAGATGGTGGTAAAAGAAAACTGATCTTCATAAAAGTTAAACTATTAAATTACCCAAATCACATAAACAATATACATAATAGCAAAATGGGACTAGTACAGCAATAAAATTCATTTTTGGGTAGGAACAAACAGCACATAATGGATTCTTGGCCTTCTTTCCAGCCATTATAATCATGATAGAATGCTTCCTGGGTTGTACTGTCATTGGCCTGTATAGGAAAGGCAGGTGAAACGGTGCTAATTTGTTAGGCTTACAAAGACAAAGGCAATTATAGTTTGGTATTTAATGTCCATCCTTCAATTAGAGAAAATAATTGGGAAGAAAAATAGAGATAAATAAAGGCCTCTGATACAATTGTCTAGCTTTTTCCATAGAGCAAAAACATTTTTTCATTATCTTCCATACACAAATGTTCATGATACCTTCTGCCAATGAAACCTAATTAAAATTCTAATATCAAACTGTCCTGAGATTGAAGATCTACCTACTTGTTTGTCCCATCACTGGTAACATAATTTCTTTGAAAATGAAGACTTAATCCTGTTACTTACTGGCTTAAAATGCTTCTGTAGTGTCTTTGGTTTTTTAATAAATTAGATTTAGCATCCCTCCTCTGCCTATCCTCTGATCTCATCTCCTCTAAAGTCACTATTAACCCTATTCATCTTCTACATCAACTCATTTACACAGCCTTGAATGCCTCTAAAATTCCAATAGTTTCCCATCCTTTTCCTCCTACCTGAAAACACTTCTCCCCTACTCCATGTCATCTTAATTGGTTAAAGCCAATTAAGACCAAGCTGAAGTATCACATTTCTTGACATCCTCTTACTTGTTTAGGGACATCCAATGCATTGTTTAGGTCCATGACGCTTTTTTTTTTTTAATTTAAAGAAAACCTCTCTCAGCCATTGGACTTTGAAATCCTTAGGCAAAATTGTAACAGTCTTTCATTTTCATATTCAATGTGCCCGATCATGTGCTATGTATTTAGTATATGCTTGGTAACTCATTATTTAATGAGCTGCTTAACTTTTTTACCAATCACACCAAGAATTATACCTGTTCATACTTTCAAAAATCATATAGTAGTTCTATATTCTTATCACTAAAACTCCAGGTAAAGGAACAGATTTGAGGTATCTAACCAGTGTTAAATATTAAACAGTCCACAACATGAATATAAAACAATTTTCCTGACAATTACACACTACTGAATAGTGTCAATTATCAACATACCTGCACATATATTAACTACACTATTAATAGGTACTAATTAGTACATTCAATAAATGTAAGCTTAAACAACAACTACCACACATTCTATAAATGTAAAAATAAATTATCTAATGCAAGCAGTGTTAGTGATGCTGCTGGAAATAGTTCTTTTGCTTTGCTCACAGGAATAAAAATCAGTACAAATTGTAATTTCTATTTGATGATGCACAATAAAAGACTTGAAAAGGTGGTTACTTTTAAACTCTAAAATTCCATTTCTAAAAGTTGGAAAATTTAACTGTGTATTCTCCTGTGCACATATATTATTATAAAATAATAATAAGTGATGGAAATTTTACATTGAAATAGTTTTTGATAAACATAACAAAAATACTGAGAATTTTATATAATATGGACAATATTCTCAATACAGATTTTACAATTATTACAATAGTCCACACCACTGTCTACGTTAACTCTTCTTTTTACACCTAAGATATATTGTAATGTCAATAAATAGTCTTGTGGACATCAAACAGAGTAAATCAAATTTAGTTTTCAAAGTATCAGAGTAGTGAAAACAGTTTTTGCTTTGGAATCTACATCTTTAAATATCATGCTCACAAAATATTTCCATGTTTTGAAGGTGAGGCACATATAGGACATAAAGCTAAAAAGGGATTATTTAAAGTGGTGATCTATAATCCTAGAGCCAAACAAACTACTGTATATACACACACACACACACACACACACACACACACACACACACACACACACAATTTATCTTGATGGATTAGATCAGGACTTCTGAGAATAAGCATCAAAAATAATACTATTCCCCGGTGCCTGGAACAAGCCCGCGTCTAGGTAGAGCTGGAACACCTGGCTCGGGGTCCCTCCCCTCTGCCGTCACTGAGCTGCTCGCAGTCCCAGGGCAGTGCAGCCTCACTGTGTGGCGGCTCTGGAGGGGCCCCACCGGCCAAAGCCATGACCCTCCTGGGGACCGCGGGCAGTAGTTTCAAGGGGTAACTTAGAAGAGACCTTCAAGATGGTGGAAGAGTAAGACGCGGAGATCACCTTCCTCCCTACAAATACACCAGAGATACACCTACATGTGGAACAACTCCTACAGGTAGAACACCTACTGAATGCTGGCAGAAGACCTCAGACCTCCCAAAAGGCAAGAAATTCCCCACGTACCTGGGTAGGGCAAAAGAAAAAAGAAAAAACAGACAAAAGAATAGGGACGGGACCTGCACCAGTAGGAGGGAGCTGTGAAGGAGGAAACGTTTCCACACACTAGGAAGCCCCTTCGCGATCAGAGACTGTGGGTAGCGGAGGGGGTGAGCTTCGGTGCAGAGAGGGCAGCAACAGGGGTGTGGAGGGCAAAGCGGAGAGATTCCCGCACAGAGGATCGGTGCCGACCGGCACTCACCAGCCCGAGAGGCTTGTCTGCTCACCGGAAGGGACGGGCGCGGCTGCGAGCTGAGGCTTGGGCTTCGGAGGTCGGATCGCAGGAAGAGGGCTGGGGTTGGCGCCGTGAACACAGCCTGAAAGGGGCTAGTGCGCCACGGCTAGCCGGGAGGGAGTCCGGGAAAAGGTCAGAAGCTGCCGAAGAGCCAAGAGACATTTTCTTGCCTCTTTGTTTCCTGGTGCGCGAGGAGAGGGGATTAAGAGCGCTGTTTAAAGGCGCTCCAGAGACGGGCACGAGCAGCGGCTAACAGCGCGGACCCCAGAGACGGGAATGAGACGCTAAGGCTGCTGCTGCCGCCACCAAGAAGCCTGTGTGCGAGCACAGGTCACTCTCCACACCCCTCTTCCGGGGAGCCTGTGCAGCCCGCCGCTGCCAGGGTCCCGGGATCCAGGGACAACTTCCCCGGGAGAACACACGGCGCGCCTCAGGCTGGTGCAACGTCACGCTGTCCTCTGCCGCCGCAGGCTTGCAGCACATCCGTACCCCTCCCTCCCCCTGGCCTGAGTGAGCCGGAGCCCGCGAATCAGCTGTTCCTTTAACCCCGTCCTGTCTGAGCGATAAACAGACGCCCTCCGGCGACCTACACGCAGAGGCGGGGCCAAATCCAAAGCTGAACCCCGGGAGCTGTGAGAACAAAGAAGAGAAAGGGAAATCTCTCCCGGCAGCCACAGGAGCAGCGGATTAAAGCTCCACAATCAACTTGATGTACCTGCATCTGTGGAATACATGAATAGACAACGAATCATCCCAAATTAAGGAAGTGGACTTTGGGAGCAACGACATATACATATTTTTCGTTTTTCTCTTTTTCTGGGTGTGTATGTGTATGCTTCTGTGTGTAATTTTCTCTGTATAGCTTTGCTTTTACCATTTGTCCTAGGGTTCTGTCTGCTGGGTTGTTTTTATTTGGGGTTTTTTTTTAGTATAGTTTTCAGTGATTCTTATCATTGGTGGATTTGTTTTTTGGTTTGGTTTCTCTCTTCTTTCTTTCTTTGCATCTTTTTAAAAATACTTTTTAATTTTTAATAATTATTTTTTTATTTTTTACATTAATAAGTATTTTATTATTATTATGTTTCCTTTCTTTCTTTCTTTCTCCCTTTTGTTTTGAGTTGTGTGGATGACAGGATCTTGGTGCTTCGGCCGGGTGTCAGGCCTGGACCTCTGATGTGGGAGAGCCAAATACAGGACATTGGTCCATCAGAGACCTCCAAGCTCCACATAATATCAAATGGCAAAAACCTCCCAGAGATCTCCATCACAACGCCAAGACCCAGCTCCACTCAACGACCAGCAAGCTACAGTGCAGGACACCCTATGCCAAACAACTAGCAAGACAGGAACACAACCCGACCCACTAACAGAAAGGCTGCCGAAAATCATAATAAGGTCACAGACACCCCAAAACACACTACCAGATGCAGACCTGCCCACCAGAAAGACAATATCCAGCCTCATCCACCAGAACACAAGCAGTAGTCCCGTAAACCAGGAAGCCAACACAACCCACTGAAACAACCTTAGCCAATGGGGGCAGAAACCAAAAACAATGGGAACTACAAACCTGCAGCCTGTGAAAAGGAGACCCCAAACACAGTAAGTGAAGCAAAATGAGAAGACAGAGAAAAACACAGCAGATGAAGGAACAAGATAAAAACTCACCAGACCAAACAAATGAAGAGGAAATATGCAGTCTACCTGAAAAAGAATTCAGAGTAAAGATAGTAAAGATGATCGAAAATCTTGGAAATAGAATGGAAAATACAAGGAACGTTTAACAAGGACATAGAAGAAATAAAGAGCAGACAAACAATAATGAACAACACAATAAATGAAATTAAAAATTCTCTAGAAGGAATCAATAGCAGAATAACTGAGGCAGAAGAACGGATAAGTGACCTGGAAGATAAAATATTGGAAATAACTACTGCAGAGCAAAATAAAAAAGAATGAAAAGAATTGAGAACAGTCTCAGAGACCTCTGGGACAACATTAAATGCACCAACATTTGAATTATAGGGGTCCCAGAAGAAGAAGAGAAAAAGAAAGGGACTGAGAAAACATTTGAAGAGATTACAGTTGAAAACTTCCCTAATATGGGAAAGAAAATAGTTAAGTCCAGGAAGCACAGAGAGTCCCATACAGGATAAATCCAAGGAGAAATATGCCAAGACACATTAATCAAACTATCAAAGATTAAATACAAAGAAAAAATGTTAAAAGCAGCAAGGAAAAAAACAACAAATAACATACAAGGGAATTCCCCATAACATTAACAGCTGATCTTTCAGCAGAAACTCTGCAAGCAAGAAATGAGTAGCAAGACATATTTAAAGTGATAAAAGGCAAAAACCTACAGCCAAGATTACTCTACCCAGCAAGGATCTCATTCAGTTTTGACAGAGAAAAAAACCTTTACAGACAAGCAAAAGCTAAGAGAATTCAGCACCACCAAACCAGCTTTACAACAAATGCTAAAGGAACTTCTTTAGGCAGGAAACACAAGAGAAGGAAAAGACCTACAATAACAAACCCAAAACAATTAAGAAAATCGTAATAGGAACATACATATCAATAATTACCTTAAATGTAAATGGATTAAATACTCCAACCAAAAGAATAGACTGCCTGAATGGATACAAAAACAAGACCTGTACATATGCTGTCTACAAGACACCCACTTCTGACCTAGGGACACATACAGAGTGAAAGTGAGGGGATGGAAAAAGATATTCCATGCAAATGGAAATCAAAAGAAAGCTGGTGAGGCAATTCTCATATCAGACAAAATAGACTTTAAAATAAAGACTATTACAAGAGACAGAGAAGAACACTACATAATGATCAAAGAATCAATCCAAGAAGAAGATATAACAGTTGTAAATACTTATGAACACAAAATAGGAGCCCCTCAATACTTAAGGAAAATACTAACAGCCATAAAAGGGCAAATCGACAGTAACACAATCATAGTAGGGGAATTTAACACGCCACTTTCAACAATGGACAGATCAATAAAAATGAAACTACATAAGGAAACACAAGTTTTAAATGGTACATTAAACAAGACGTACTTAATTGACATTTATAGGACATTCCAGCCAAAAACAACAGAATACACTTTCTTCTCAAGTGCTCATGGAACATTCCTCAGGATAGATCATATCTTGGG
Organism: Aethalodelphis obliquidens; assembly: GCF_003676395.1. Taxonomy (NCBI): domain Eukaryota; kingdom Metazoa; phylum Chordata; class Mammalia; order Artiodactyla; family Delphinidae; genus Aethalodelphis; species Aethalodelphis obliquidens. The sequence goes on from NW_020837950.1 coordinate 52,441,926, forward strand.
TCACAAACCAAGCCTTGGTAAATTTAAGAAAATTGATCATATCAAGTATGTTTTCTGGCCACAACGCTATGAGACTGGATATCAATTACAGTAAAAAAAACTGTAAAAAATACAAACACATGGAGGCTAAACAATACACTACTTAATAAGCAAGAGACCACTGAACAAATCAAAGAGGAAATCAAAAAATACCTAGAAACAAATGACAATGAAAACACAACAACCCAAAACATATGGGATGCAGGAAAAGCAGTTCTTAGAGGGAAATTTATAGCAATAAAATCCTACCTTAAGAAACAAGAAACCTCTCAAATAAACAACCTAACCATACACCTAAAGCAATTAGAGAAAGAAGAACAAAACAACCCCAAAGGTAGCAGTAGGAAAGAAATCATAAAAATCAGATCAGAAATAAATGAAAAAGAAATGAATGAAACAATAGCAAAGATCAATAAAACTAAAAGCTGGTTCTGTGAGAAGATAAACAAAATTGATAAACCATTAGCCAGACTCATAAAGAAAAAAAGGGAGAAGACTCAAATCAACAGAATTAGAAATGAAAAAGGAGAAGTAACAACCGGCACTGCAGAAAGGATCACAAAGGATCATGAGAGATTACTACAAGCAACTCCATGCCAATAAAATGGACAACCTGGAAGAAATGGACAAATTCTTAGAAAAGCACAGCTTTCCAAAATTGAACTAGGAAGAAATAGAAAATATAAACAGACCAAACACAAGCACTGAAATTGAAACTATGATTAAAAATCTTCCAACAGAGCTTCTCTGTTGGCGCAGTGGTTGAGAGTCTGCCTGCCGATGCAGGGGATGCAGGTTCATGCCCCAGTCCGGGAAGATCCCACATGCCGCGGAGCGGCTGGGCCCGTGAGCCATGGCTGCTGAGCCTGCGCGTCCGGAGCCTGTGCTCTGCAACGGGAGAGGCCACAACGGTGGGAGGCCCGTGTACCGCAAAAAAAAATAAAAATCTTCCAACAAACAAAAGCCCAGGACCAGATGGCTTCACAGGCAAATGCTATCAAACATTTAGAGAACAGCTAACATCTATCCTTCTCAAACTCTTCCAAAATATAGCAGAGGGAGGAACACTCCCAAACTCATTCTGCAAGGCCACCATCACCCTGATACCAAAACCAAACAAAGATGTCACAAAGAAAGAAAACTACAGGCCAATATCACTGATGAACATAGATGCAAAATTCCTCAACAAAATACAAACAAACAGAATCCAACAGCACATTAAAAGAATCATACACCATGATCAAGTGGGGTTTATCCCAGGAAAGAAAGGATTCTTCAATATACACAAATCAATCAATGTGATACACCATATTAACAAATTGAACAATAAAAGCCATATGATTCTCTCAATAGATGCAGAAAATGTTTTGAACAAATTCAACACCCATTTATGCTAAATACCCTCCAGAAAGTAGGCATAGAGGGAAATTTTCTCAGCATAATAAAGGCCATATATGAAAAACCCACAGCCAACATCATACTCAATGGTGAAAAGCTGAAACCATTTCCACTAAGATCAAGAAAAAGATGAGGTTGTCCACTCTAACCACTATTGTGCAACATTTCTTTGGAAGTTTTAGCCACAGCAATCACAGAAGAAAAAGAGATAAAAGGAATACAAATCAGAGAAAAAGTAGTAAAGCTGTCACTGTTTTCAGATGACATGAAACAATATCCTAAAATGCCACCAGAAAACTACTAGAGTTAATCAATGAATTTGGTAAAGTAGCAGGATACAAAATTAATGCACAGATATCTCTCACATTCCTATACACTAATGATGAAAACTCTGAAAGACAAATTAAGGAAACACTCCCATTTTCAATGCAACAAAAAGAATAAAATACCTAGGAATAAACCTACCTAAGGAGACAAAAGACCTGTATGGAGAGAACTATAAGTTACTGATGAAAAAAATTAAAAATGATACAAACAGATGGAGAGATATACCATGTTCCTGGATTGGAAGAATCAACATTGTGAAAAGGACTATACAACCCAAAGCAATCTGCAGATTCAATGCAATCCCTATCAAACTACCAATGGCATTTTTCACAGAACTAGAACAAAAAGTTTCACAATTTGTATGAAAACACAAAAGAACTCTAATAGCCAAAACAATCTGGAGAAAGAAAACAGAGCTGGAGGAATCAGGCTCCTAGACTTCAGACTATAATACAGAGCCACAGTAATCAAGACAGTATGGTACTGGCACAAAAACAGAAATATAGATCAATGCAACAGGATAGAAAACCCAGAGATGAACCCACACACATATGGTCACCTTATTTTTGATAAAGGAGGCAAGAATATACAATGGTGAAAAGTCAGTCTCTTCAATAAGTGGTGCTGGGAATACTGGACAACTACATGTAAAAGAATGAAATTAGAACACTCCCTAACACCATACACAAAAATAAACTCAAAATGGATTCAAGACCTAAATATAAGGCCAGGCATTATCAAACTCTTAGAGGAAAACATATGCAGAACACTCTATGTCATAAATCACAGCAAGATCCTTTTTGACCCACCTCCTAGAGAAATGGAAATAAAACCAAAAATAAACAAATGGGACCTAATGAAACTTAAAAACTTTTTCATAGCAAAGGAAACCATAAACAAGACCAAAAGACAACCCTCAGAATGGGAGAAAATATTCGCAAATGAAGCAACTGACAAAGAATTAATCTCCAAAATTTACAAGCAGCTCATGCAGCTGAATATCAAAATAAACCAAACAACTCAATCCAAAAATGGGCAGAAGACCTAAATAGACATTTCTCCAATGAAGATATACAGATTGCCAACAAACACATGAAAGGATCTTCAACATCACTAATCATTAGAGAAATGCAAATCAAAACTACAGTGAGGTATCACCTCACCCTGGTGAGAATGGCCATCATCAAAAAATCTAGAAACAATAAATGCTCGAGAGGGTGTGGAGAAAAGGGAACACTCTTGAACTGTTGGTGGGAATGTAAGTTGATGCAGCCACTATGGAGAACAGTATGGATGTTCCTTAAAAAGCTAAAAATAGAACTACCCTATGGCCCAGCATTCCCACTACCGGGCATATACCCTGAGAAAACCAAAATTCAAAAAGAGTCATGTACCACAATGTTCATTGCAGCTCTATTTACAATAGCCAGGACATGGAAACAACCTAAGTGTCCATCGACAGATGAATGGATAAAGAAGATATGGCCCATGTATACAATGGAATATTACTCGCCATAAAAAGAAATGAAATTGAGTTATTTGTAGTGAGGTGGATGGACCTAGAGTCTGTCATACAGAGTGAAGTAAGTCAGAAAGAGAAAAACAAATACCGTGTGGTAACACATATGTATGGAATCTAAAAAAAAAAAAAAGGTTCTGAAGATCCTAGGGGAAGGACGGGAATAAAGACGCAGACCTACTAGAGAATGGACTTGAGGACACAGGGAGGGGGAAGGGTAAGCTGGGACGCAGTGAGAGAGTGGCATGGACATATATACACTACCAAATGTAAAATAGATAGCTAGTGGGAAGCAGCCGCGTTGCACAGGGAGATCAGCTTGGTGCTTTGTGACCACCTAGAAGGGTGGGATAGGGAGGGTTGGAGGGAGGGAGACGCAGGAGGGAAGAGATATGGGGATATATGTATATGTATAGCTGATTCACTTTGTTATAAAGCAGAAACTAACACACCATTGTAAAGAAATTATACTCCAATAAAGATGTTAAAAAAAATACCATTATCTCATCTTGAAACATCATTTTTTCTTATTTTTCCCTTTGTCTTTTCTCTATTTTTCCTTTCTTCTCTTCTCTTTTCTTTTATATTTCATTATTTTGAAAATGTTGGCTATGACCACTAACTTTGATTCACAGACAATTAATGCAATATGATTCCCAGTGTTTAAAAGGCTGCTGTACTTTTCATGCTCATTGGATATATTTATATGCCCTATTCACCACTAAATAGTGTCATTTCTAATTGTCACAAAATTAACATGAAAATGGGCTTAGAAATGTATAAATCTCTTATGATTTTTAAGGGTAAATATTTAAATTTTTTAAATAAATTTTTAAAGGTTACTTTCCATTTACAGTTATTACAAAATATTGGTTATATTCCCCAGTTTGCAAACTATTGGGTGTAAGATAGGCTTGAGGGTAAATATTTTAATATATTAGTCATAAAGAAATAATCAGACAAATCCATATTACGGTATGTTGCAGAAGACAAGTAACCTATTCAAAATGTGGCAATTTTGAAAGAAAATATAAAAACTGTTTAAGATACGTATGATGGAAGAAAAATAGCAACAAAATATTTTATAAATAATTAGAATCTTGATTTGAATTTTTAAGCTATAAAATATATTTTGGAACAAGAAAATAATTTTTAATTTAGGCCTAGAAATATTACATAATGGAATAAAATTATCATTCATTTTCTTTTGTGTGATAATAGCATGATAGCTAGGTAGAGAATATCCTTTTTAGGAGATACATTCTGAAGTATTTAGGGTTGAAGTATCATGAGGTCTATAGCTTACTTCTACACGGGAGAGAAAGGAGAGATTAATTCAGTAAATAAGGTAAAATGTTAATCACTGTTAAATTTAGGTAGAGGATAGATGTGTTTATTTTCCTAATCTTATTTGTTCTTAATTTTCATATGAAAAGTTCTGAAATGTATGTTTGCTATTAACTCAACATTCATTCATTACAAAACATTGAAATACAGAAATACAGATAAGGAGAAGAAACAGATCTATAATTCTATTACCTAATCAACAGTAATTACTATTTTACAGCCCAGTATAAATTCTATCATTCTGTAATATAATTTTATTCATACAAACACTATCTTTGTGCAATTTATTTACATGTGGCTTTATAGCTTGCTTTTTAAGCATAAAGTGCATTTTTAACAAATTTTGATTTTGTGATCATTATGAGCATTTTCATTTTGCATTCTTTATGAATATGCTCAAAGTGTATTAACACTGCTTGGAAATCGTACTGAAACTTCCCTAGTCCATTCACTTCCCCAGTCTCCTAGGTGAATACTGAGTGCCTTCTCTCTTAAAATCTTCAACTACCCACCTCCTCTTCTCATTCTTAAAAGATGAACTTGGTTTGTATTTCATTCAGTAAATTTAAGTGATCAGAACAGAACATCCAATGCCACAATCACACAGATGTATGTGTCCATGAGTATCCGCCACATACATTATTTTCTTTACTCTTACTCTGGATATACTGTCCACACCACTGGCTAAGACCAATGTCTCCAGTTTCATACTAGACCATATGACTTATCTCCTACTTGAGGATATTCTTTTCACAAATGTCTATTTTCTCTTCTGCATTATCATCCCTTCCTCTTCCTGGAAATTTCCCATCAATGAACATATATGTTTTAAAAATTCTCATGACAACATTTACCCATCAGGCTGCCACCCAGTTTTCCTCCCTCCTTCTAGAGAAAAACTTCCATTCTGTTTTGAACACTCCATGTCATTTATTTGTTCTTTTGAAGGTTACCAATCACTTCCATGTGCAAGTCACCCATGTTAAAATAGACCTAAGCTCCAGTGGTGGGTACTGAGGACTCATCTCACTGGACTTCTCAGCAGCACTTGATAAGAGTAATTAATCTCTTGCTCTAGAAACATTCAACTGACATTCATAATCTCATATTTAACCTTACTTTATTCCTCCTTCTCAGTCTGATTTGATGTCTTGTCCTCTTTTCCATGGTCTATAAACATTGGCATACTCCGGGGCTCTACCCTTCCATTTCCCTTTGCTAGCTGCACTTACCCCTTTGGTGATCACAACCAGTAGATATCTTCCATCTGTCTACATCTTTCTTAATATCTCTCAATAACATTATATACTATCCTATAAAGAAGTCCTATATAGCTTTTCTTAGATTTATTTCCAGACAACTTATAGTTTTCATGCTATTGTATTTTAAATTTTATATTGTGTTTGTTGCTGGCATATGATGGATAATTGTGAGGTTGCTTATGAAAAAATATTTCTAAATAAATGTTATGTAATTGGATTGAGTATTGTTCTTGAATTAGATCAATGTTATATAAGTAAGATCATTCAATAAATTTCTGAGCTTATTCTACATTCATCCTGAAGTTTTCCACCAAGGAGCAGTGTCTAAATTACCTTTTATTTAAATTCTTGAGGTGTGTATCCTTCTTATAATTATAAGTTACCTTCCACAATATTATACACATAGTGGACACTCAAATACGATTTGAGGTATGAATGAATAAGAATGTGAATGAGCAGCCCTGAGGAGAGACACTTATTCAGGTCTCCATTACTAAATAAACTGCATTATTTAACAATTATTTGGGTTAATGTTTGCCAATGGACTGATGAGATTATATGATTGTCATAGTTTTATCCCATAATTACACCATTTCAGTGATGTAATTTCTTGTACATAGAAGTTTAATTAAATAGTTGTTGGATTAATAAAGGCAGAGAGAAATGATATATATAATGAGAAGAAAAAATAATTATGATGATCTCTACCTAATGAAAACATACTAAGAAATAAAAATAAACAAAGTCTTCAGAATCCACCAAGTGGAAAAAAACAATAGAAAGTGGTTGGATTCTAAGTCTGAAAGACAATAAGTAATCATTTAAGTAATTATTATCATTAAATATAATACGCATCTTTTATATATCAGATAAGATGCTAAGACATTTACACAGCTGATCTATTTTAGCCCTCCAAATTCTGTTTTGTTGAGGAGGTAGAAGTTAGAGATGTTAACATGTCTGAGCTGAACAACCAGTAAGAGACTGCTTAGAACATCTGTCTATGCAGACAATAACTAGTTGTTCTCCAAGAGTTTGGATTAATTTTTTGAAATCCATTTACTTTTCTGAATTCTTTCAATGGTCAGACTCTAAGCTCAGATCAATTGATAAATGAATAATAAATCTAACCTGATTAACATGTGAATCCCTGAGCTTAGAGTCTGACTTATTAATGGTACTACTTATTCTCTGTACAGTGTAAGACTGTGGGGAATTCCCATTTCAGTTGTACCAAATTTTGATTTTTTTATAAAAACTTCAAGCTAAGACAGAAACACTATAAACAGGTCAGGAAATCATCCTGAGTTAGGCCACATTTATAAATATCTAAGAAAAATAATATCCAAATATTCTAAATTGTTCTTCACACAATACAGAAAGTGTTCTTTAAAATCATGTACTTTCCATAAGGAATACAGCCCATACTGCTTAGCCAGTATTCACACATTGTCAGTTGAAAGACAGTTAATGTATGTGCAATTTTATTGGACAATGAGACAGCTGCATTGCTTTATAGTCAAAACGATGGAAAAACTTCACTCAGAAACGTAATCGCAAAGCACAGCTTAGCAAAATTTAGAATTGTAAAATAATACACATTTCTGATCAGGTCTGGGTAAACTTTTCATTTTTGTTGCTGTCAACCTTCTGACAAGAACAGCTTCTCAGTTCTGTTTGAGAAAATAAAAGTGTTTTCAAGTGAATGTATTTCTGACAATGTAGACCTTAAATCATTTTTTGAGTCTTGCTATTTGACCATTAATCCTATCTATGGTTATATAATGCATATATATGTAAAAAATTACTCATTGATATTTATAAAATAAATTTATTGAAGGTGTATGTTTCTAGGTTTAACAAGCCCTAGTTTGTCTCAATTGTCAGTTTTATAGTCTACAATTCTTTAGAAAGTAAACACAGATTTATGGTCATTCAAAGGCAGGCTTTCTCACATTAGTCAATACCAAATCCACGTTTCAATCACTTTCTGTTGGGAAATCTGCAAGCTTTGCCCCCTTTTGCAGTGCCTACCTACCCCCAATGTGGATCTATGTAGATGTTGGCCAGCATTGCCCAAGGATCTCTGAGAAAGCTCTCTGCTTCATACATCAATCATCTCTCCTGGTCATTACTCTCAGAACAAAGCCTCTCCTTCTGGTTGGGCAATTCTTGGAAGTACAATTTTCTGAATTATAGAACAATAAATAAGGAGTATGTTTTTGCAGACATTAAGAATGTTACACCTGAATAAAAAGACATTAAAATAGATGCCTGAAATGCACCCAAACTCAGAATCTTAGAAAAAAAGTTAAAGTTTGAAATATTCAACCAGTTTTCTCTGTAAACACAGCGTCTATAAACAAAATAAAAAAGTGATCCTAGGCTTCCCTGGTAG
>NW_020837950.1:52450315-52582021 GCF_003676395.1 Aethalodelphis obliquidens
TTGTTTCCATTTTATTCTTGAGGTATAAAGGTTCGCACAAAATGCACAAAAGCTTTAAACCATGGATGGTAAAGAATCAAAAATTTTCTTTTTCTATTAATTAGTAAATGTACTAATACAGAGATGAAAAAAGGATGATAATATAAAGTAACATCTATGAACCCAGTTTCCTTATTACTCCTTACTCCTATCTATTTGTGTCATTCTGTACCCTGCTTCTTCAGCTGTGATGAGTAAACCAAAACTCTCCCTTTCACTTTCTTCTCCTGCTGTTTATATTTGTATTTCAAAGGAAAAGCAAGGAAGGAAGAGTGAAGAAGAAGTTTTGATTTAGTTATCTTACATGAAGGAACCAAGAATCATCTAAAACATTATAAGCAGTGAGATGAATAATCAATGAGAACATACTCCTTGCCATATCAATAAATCTTGAGCTCTCTTTCTATAATTATACTTACAGAAAAATTTCAACTTTCCCATTTTATCTATTTAAGAAAATATCTGCATTTGCAAAATTGTAATTATTTTTTGAATTTTATAAAAGTTCTGAAAACATTCTTCCCAAACGTCTCTATCCCAGTTACAAGAGTGTTCAAAATTTAGAATATCCTGATCATCTTTATATTTTCTTGACCACTGAAAAACAAAACATCTCCATGTGTTTAATAATGTATTTAATGATTGAATTAATACTTTAAAAATGTGTTCTTTAATTTACATTTGAAGAAGTGAAATTTTTTTCACTTTTTAAAAAATTAGACTTTCTCCTTTTTCAGTCTGGAAAATTACATTCAACTGTGTTTTCTTTTTTATTTTTTTGTATTAATTCTTATAGCAATGTAATGTTTTACTCTTTCAGATTTAAAAGATAACTTTTATAAAAGTTTCCTAATTTCTAGCTTGAAAGAATGGAGTTAGTGAAACAAGATACAGTTCTTCCTGTTGCAGTTGTTCCCAAAGTTGTAACCAATACTCATCATCTCTTTCCTCCACCAGCCATTTCTGATCCCCCTCACTCTCGGCCAGCAATCCTGTAGTTCCCACCTTGTGGGGTAACTCAGTTAAATAATATGTACTGAAGATACTCTACGTCAACCTCGGATCGAGGAACTGAATGTGCATTGTGAGAAAAAGGATAGAATTCAGACAAAATCCTGACCCTATTGGACCCACAATTCTCATCCTACCTTTTCCTAATACTGATTTCTGACCTTAGAGCGATGGGGTTTTTATTTATTTATTGTTTTTGTACTGACATATTTTGACACTCAAAATTCTTCTAGAGTTTCCCTTTCCTTTCCTGACTTAATTATTACTTAAATGCTACTTCTGGTGATGCCACCATTAGTTACTCTTGCTGTCTTCTTGGATCTCTAGATTTTACCTCTTTGGATCATTTGGACTCAATTAACTCTGTCTCCCAAAATAAAATATATTAACAATTGTACTCTCTAGATTGTGGACACTTAAGTGATTATTTTTCTACAGTTATTTTATAGTAAAAAGTATATTGTAGTTAATAAATAGCAAATGTTAAAAAATGCTAAACCAAATTGCTGAGAGAAAAAAGCAAGAATAAAAATCTAGAATAAAGGAATAACTGATGGAACAATATCTGTGTGGAGCCAGGAGGATGTGATCTTGACAAAGGTGCAGAGACTCGTCGAAAACAGAGGAAAGGCCTCTTACTTTGGTACAGAGAATAAGAAGGCAAGAATAGTTGTGGAGGCAGATTTTGTATGTATGGAGTTTAGGAGGTACTGTCTAGTGGTCTCTGAGATATAGGAATTGAGTGCATCTGCTGTGAACTAGGTGATTTGATGAAAATAGAGAAAAGTACTGAAAACAATTGGTAAAGAAATGGGAGAGAGTGCTGACCAGAAAGATTGCAAGGTGGAGTTTAGGGTCTTGTTGAGACTGAGATGCTAGGATTTGCAGTGGCACCAAATAAAGAGGCTCTTTGATGTTTAATGTCAGTCTCGGCTGCACTTAGCAGCTTGCTGATAGTTCCTCTATAAAAAGGTGTTCCAAGAAACATTTAGAAAGAGGAAGGAAATTTCTAGCTGTAACTTGGCAGATGTTTGTGACTGTTTATTACTGAGAACAATATTTAACTTTGTTTCCTAGAAAACAAAGCAAAATTTAAACTAATCTGTTATATAATATCAATACTTAAATAAACATCAGTATATAGGTCTCTCTGGAGACATAAACTTTCCTGTGAGAAAAATTCATGAATAATCTTTTATCATGGTGTATCAGACAGACACATACACAGAATATTAACCAAAATAATGAAGTTTTTTACATGATATTTTGACCAACAAGAAATAGTCTACATTTGGATATTTCTTTCATTATGACATAAAACTCTTAAATATGCTTCAGTTAGAGTGTTGAATTTTAAGTCCCAACTACTGCATTTCATTTCTCTTCCGGTCTTAGAAAGAAACATATGCAGGAAAATAAATCTCCAATATAGGCAAATCAATAATCAGACAAGGCTCTCACAGAAACTACCCTACTCCCAGCCCTCCATGGCTGAATCCAGTACGTGGACCTACCAGATGTGCTTGCTCTTACCTCTGAAAAGTGGTACCCAGGTTGGTATTACAATATGGAAACAAAAAATGAGAGAACGTCCTCTGAACAGGATCTAAATTGGTTAAAAAAACAGATAGGTAGACCTTGGTTCTTAACTTTGAAACAGCGATGCCACCCATTAATAAATAAAACCTGGGCTTATAAGCATCTTAGAAACCTTCCAATTAGAGAATTTAGAGCAGCTGGTGATGGATGATTGGCCACAGATGAAGGCAGAAGCAAGAGGATGAAGACAAACAAAGAGAGAAGGAATAAATTTCCCCTCCTTTGGGTCAAGAGGGAAATTTTTTAAAAAAGAGAGACCATAAATGTGACCCTCCTCCTCAACCTTTATTAAATGAGAGAACAAAGACTTTGAATATTAACAAGACTCACAAATGATTTTTAAGCAAACTAACACTTAAAAACCAGAGATCTGAAAGAATAGCTAATTAGCAATAACTCCAGACTTTCTTTCAAATAATAATGATCTCAGTGACAATTTTGGCGTAAACTGAAAAGAAACCAGTTTATTGTCACATTGTCACATGAGTGCCTTGTATCCTAATAAATATTTTGTGTTATTTACTGAAGTTAAGTTCTTATTCTTCAGTATAAAGATGCACAACATTCTGCTGTGAAAAGTTGGGAGCCTGAAAAAAGGCTTATTCTGACAGAAAAGCATCTATTCTTACATAAAATGGAACTCAGTGGTGATTAAAAATATATTAACTGCAAAAATATGAATGATATAAATAATTCATATCCAACACATCTGATTTAACTGCATCGTTATTCTAAAACTGATAAAAACAAATACAACACAATTTGTTGTAAATTTGCAATTATATAGACCAAATCCCCTTTACATCAAAATTCTTAGTCATACATAAAATACCAAAAATGTGTATCTCTTTTGAAATTATGAGTTAAATTACAGAGACAGGTTTATTTTTCAGGAAGCAGAGTGATTTCCATGTTTTCATTCTCTTAAATTAACTTTTTATAGTTTTATAAGAATTTCAGCTGTTTGTCTAAAATTGTTTTCTTTATGTGTAAGTCACTCTATCTGACTATGTATTTAAAAATTTTAGACTTATAGGATATGGACTTCCTGGAATTCTTATGGTTTTCGCCGACCATATTTTGGAATACTTTTTTCTTCTGAAATCCCAATGCATCTTTTGTAAGGGTGCATTAGCTGTATCAGAAGTCAGAGTAAACCTATAATATGGACAGAAGATTAAAATATCAACTAACTGAAAATTAGGAATGAATATACTGTGCTTTTTAGGTACTTAGGAACTGTATTAGTTTGCTATAACAAATTACCACAGACTGGTGGTTTACAACAGCAGAAATTTATTTTTCTCACAATTCTGGAGGCCGGAAATCTGAAATCAAAGTGGTAGCAGGACTGTGCTCCCTCCTAAGACTCTGGAAAATTGATTTGGGCATAAATAGATACATGTTCCTTAATACATTTGTCTTATCTACACAGTGACACAGATGTCCAAAAACATAGGTTGCGTGTATTAAAAATGCTGTTGTGGTGACTTACTTTCTTAATTTAATGAATATACATATTTTCAGGTCAACTTGAGAGTTATATTTAAGATTTCCAGTTCTGTTGTTGAAGATCTTTCTCCAATTTTTACTTAACAATTTGCTTATATGGTTGATTCTGAAAAGTATGCTGAATATGTTTGCATTAGCATTAGGAATTAATTTTGTGTCATACTTTTTATCATAAGTCTATAACTATTAAAATGATATACCAATAATATTTAATATTTATGGAGCATGCACTATGTGTCAGATATTTTTTAAGTGCTTTAAATTAATTATATTATTTAATTTTTATACCAACTCTATGTGGTAGATATTACTATCCTGTCCATTTATAGATGAAAGTAAGAGAGAAGGAAGTAATTACCAAAAGTCAACTGTCTTGTAAAAGGTAGAGTTGTGATTTGACTTCAAGTGAGGGCAAATCTGGAGCCCCTGCAATTTTACATCACGTGTCAAATTTGGCCATTTTTTTGTTTGTTTGTTTGTTTGTTTTTGCAGTGTGTGGGCCTCTCACTGTTGTGGCCTCTCCCGTTGCAGAGCACAGGCTCCAGACGCGCAGGCTCAGCGGCCGTGGCTCACGGGCCCAGCCGCTCCGCGGCATGTGGGATCTTCCAGGACCGGGGCACGAACCCATGTCCCCTGCATCGGCAGGCGGACTCTCAACCACTGCGCCACCAGGGAAGCCCCTGGCCATGTGGTTTTACAAGAGAAAAAAATCCTTAGTTCACATTACATTCGTCTGGTAGATCAAGCATTGACAAGTTATGGCCCTCAAACCAAATTCTACATATCACTGTTTTTGTAAATAACAGCAAAACCCATTTGTTTATATATCATCTAGAGCTGCTTTCTCGCTAAGACATTGTGGCCAGCAGCACCTAAAATATTTACTAAATAGTCCTTTTTAGAAAAAGTTTACTGACCACTGGTCTAGATTTTCTTTATTATAATATAGTACACTTGACTTTCATATTATGAAACATTTTTCAAATCAGTCAAAAATAGTAAATATTTACAACATGTTATCATTGAGGCTTCAATATATTTTCAGATATTGTAGACTTATACTGTTATAAAACCTCTTAACTCAAGATCCATGATAGTGAAATTGAATTTGTAACAAAAATGTCCCAGCAAACCAAAGTCCAGGAACATAGGGCTTCACAGTAGAATTCTACCAAACATAAAGAAGAGCTTATTAAAGATTAATATACATAATCTGTTACTTTTCTATACACTAATAATGCACTATCAGAAAGAGAAAACAAGAAAACAACTCTTTAAAATTGCATCAAAAAGAATAAAATAACTAGGAATAATCTTAACCAAAGAGGTAAAATGCCTATAGTCTGAAAACTATAAAACGTTGAAGAAGGAATTTGAAAATAATACAAAGAAATAGAAATATATCCTATGTTCCTGGAATGGAAAAACGAATATTGTTAAAAGGTCCATACTACTCAAAGCTTCAGATTTAATGCAATTCCATGCAAAATACCCAGGAGATTTTTCACAGAACTAGAAGAATAATCCTAAAATTTATATGGAACCTCAAAAGACCCTAAATTTCCAAAGCAATCTTGAGATAAAGAACAAAGCTTGAAGTATCACACTCCCTGGCTGCAGACTATACTACAAAGTTACAGTAATGAAAACAGCATGGTACTGGCAAAAAAAAAAAAAGACACATAGATGAATGGAACAGAGTAGAGAGCCCAGAAATAAACCCACACACCTATGGTAAATTACTCTACAACAAAGGAGGAAAGAATATACAATGGAGAAAAGACAGTCTCTTCAATAAGTTATGCTGAGAAAAGTGAACAGCTACATGTAAAAGAATGAGATTAGAACATTTCCTCACACCATATACAGAAATAAACACAAAGATGGATTAAAGACCTAAATGTAAGACGTGAATACATAAAACTTCTAGTGGAAAACACTCTTTGACATAAATTGTAGAAATATTTTTTGGATCTCTCTTCTATGGCAAAAGAAATAAAAGCAAGAATAAAGAAATGGAACCTAATTAAAAGATTTTGCACATCAAAGGTAACCATTGACAAAACAAAAAGACAACCTACTGAATGGGAGAAAATATTTGTAAATGATATGACCAATACCCTCATTCAAAATATATAAATAGCTCATACAATTCAATATCAAAAAAACAAACAACCTGATTAAAAAATGGGCAGAAGAACTGAATAGACATTTTTCCAAGAGAAGACATACAGATAGGCAACAGGCACATGAAAAGATGCACAACATCACTAATCATCAGAAAAATGCAAATCAAAATCACAATGAGATATCGTGTCATACCTGTCAGCATGGCTATCATCAAAAAGATCCCAAATAACAAATGTTGATAAGGATGTGGAGAAAAGTGTACCCTTGTACACTGTTGGTAGGAATGTCAATTCCCAGCCAGTATGGAGGATCCTCAAAAAATTAAAAACAGAACTACCATATGATCCAGCAATTCTACACCTGGGTATATACCCAAAGAAAACAAAAACACAATTTGGAAAGATATATGCGCCCCAATGTTTATAGAAACATTATTTACAATAGCCAAGATGTGAAAGCAACCAAGCATCCATCAACAGCAGGATGCATAAAAAAGAAATGGTATATACATACAATGGAATACTAATCAGTCGTTAAAAATAATGAAATTCTGCTGCTTTCAACAGCATGAATGGGTCTAAAGAATATTATGTTTAATGAAATAAGTATGACAAAGAAAGACAAATAATCTATGTTATCACTTTTATGTGGAACTTAAAAATAAAACAAATGAATGTATATAACAAAATAGAATATTGAGAACAAATTAGTGGTTACCAGTGGGGAGAGTGAAGGGGAGAGAGGCACAATAGGAGTATGGGATTGAGAGATACAGCCTACTATGTATAAAATAGATAAGTAGCAAGCATATATTGTACAGCACAGAGAAATATAGCTATTGTTTTTTAGAACTTTAAATGGAGTATAATCTATAAAAATATTGAATCAGTATGTTGTATACCTGAAACTAACATACTATTGTAAATCAACAAAAATTTATTACAATATTTACTGAAATATTTAATATTATATAATTTATTACATATTTATGCTCTAATTAAAGATCTGTAATGAGGAAATATTTTATTTATAATTAACTATTTTTTGAATTATGTAGGAAACAACTTTAATGTATGATCAAGTGTTAATAATAATTTATATCACAGAATTCTGTGCCTGGTACCCCAAGGAAATCAATCCATTGATTTTCTCAACATAGCTACTCTGATTTTCCCTTTCGAATTAGTGAGGTGTCAGATAATTTCTTTCACCTTCCCAAATCCCAGAGTCATCAAGTCTTTGTCTGTTCTGTGTTGGCCAGGACTTTGCAGTGTATCTTCTTTCCAAACTCTTGAATTTCCACATTATTTCTTATATATTTTAATATTTTCTTATGTAGTCTTCTTTTTAAAATTTTTCCTGATAAAGTTAATATGTTATATTTCTACATAAATTTTTAAATGTTTTCTCGTTATAAAAAATTAAAAAGCAAATTATTGTGATAAAGTATTTATTTGAGTATTTAATACAAAATGAACTGATGTATAATATATGAAATATTTTATTATTTCATTCTTACCATCCAAAACCAGTATATTACTTTCAAATCTCTCCCACTATACATACATATATATAACATATAATATATAATATAAATTTAATAAAATGGTTAGAACCAATGTATATATATCATATAATATATAATATATAATATATATATATAATATATATACACACACATGCACACAGACAACCAGATAGAAAACAGAAAGAGAAATTGCTTCCTTTTCCCAGTATTAGTACTCTTTATCTCCTCATATATTATTACACAGCCACTAGAAAATATCAATTAGCAAAAGGGGCTAAACAATAGCCTCTCTCCTTAGACTCACTTAAAGTAGAATTTTTTTAAGTATAAATAGTAAAGTTGAAGACATAGAAACTATCCAACATGAAGATGGATGTTAAAAAAGAATCAAGGAGGGCTTCCCTGGTGGTGCAGTGGTTGAGGGTCCGCCTGGTGATGCTAGGGGATGCGGGTTCGTGCACCGGTCCGGGAGGATCCCACGTGCCACGGAGCGGCTGGGCCCGTGGGCCATGGCCGCTGGGCCTGCGCGTCCGGAGCCTGTGCTCCGCGGAGGGAGGGGCCGTGGCAGTGAGAGGCCCGTGTACAGCAAAAAAAAAAAAAAAAGAATCAAAGAAAAGGATGGATGAAAGGAGCATCAGTGAATCATGGGATAACTTCAAAGAGCCTTATATATGTGTAATTGAAGTCCTTAAAGGAGGGATGGAGTGTCAGAAAAACTACTTGAAAAAATTATGGCAAAAATAATTCCAAATTAGATGAAAATTATAAATGCACAGATTCAAGAAACTCATCAAAATCACTGCAAGAACCATGAAGAAAACTGCATCAAGACACATAATAATCAAACTGCTCTAAAACCCTGATAAAAACCCTTAAAAGCAGCCAGAGTAGAAAGACACATTATATAAATGGGAACAAAGATGAGAATGACAGTAGAAGTCTTCTTTAATGTAATGAATGTAATAAGGGAGTGGGGCAAAATGTTGAAAGGAAACACCCACCAGTACAGAATTCTATACTCAGTGAAAGTATCTTTCAATAACAAAGGCAAGGTGAAGACTTAGGAGCTAGAAAGTGAAAAGAATATATCTCCAGCAGACTATCACTACAAGGAATGTTGAAGGAAATCCTACAGGCAGAAGAAAGTGAGATACCAGGTAGAAATATGGGTCAAACAAAAGAATGAAGAATATTAAAGTTTTATTGAAACACACACACAGTATACAAGCAGCAAAGAGAATGAAAAAGCATCCACCAAAGATGACATTTCGACAAATTCCTTATTGAAGGAATATTAATAGAAAGTTCTAATAAAGGCACATCATGGGAGAAATGCTGACCTATAATATGTGCAGAGAGAGGGGAGCTGTGGTCACGAGCAGCCCTGTGTATCTGGCAGAACACAAGAGAGGCTCAAGTGTCCAAAAGAACTGGTTAATTTTAAGACTTGGAAAGGTATTTAGAACTCAAAATAGTTATTCCTAGAAAGTTCTGTGTATGAAACAGGAAATTCCTCTATCAATTCACAGAAGTAATAAGTCACAGAAGAGCCATAACTTACCAACATAATTAGAGAGGAGGTTATTTTTACTCACATATAGAAAAGTATGGAAGTAGGCCTTTCAGAAAGGTCCAGCATGTTATTAAAGACTCCGAATCCTATCCTTTCTCTAGAATACTTATCATTCGACTTATTTTTCCCCTGTGGCCTCATGGTGGCAATGCAGCTCCAGGAACGACATTCCTAGTTCAGGCGGAAAGAAAGAATGATGAAAAAGGTGACTGGTTTATTTTAATCATGGAGAAAAATCTTCTACAGAGACTTCTTCCTACATCACATGGCAAGAATGTATATGTGGCTACTTCTAGCTGAAAGGGAGGCTTGAAAATCAAATATTTCAGTCGTCTAGAATCCTTATAAGAGAAAGGCAAAGGAGAATGGTGTTTAGAATGACTCCATGTGACTTTATAAGAGCCCATATCATAAAACAATAACCCTGAAACAAAGAAGCCAAAAATATAAGAAGGCTAGAGAGGAAATTAATCATTCAAATGGAATATTCACTAAAAAAAATTACTTCACAATATTCTAATAGGCATTCCACAATCTTGCAATAAATTGCAAAATATATCTAAAATTTTATAAATTTTTATTTTGTAAAATAATAATAAACTTTGTAAGAGTTTTTTAAATCTGTAAAATTATCATTTTCTGCAGAAAGCAGTATGTGGGAAATCATCATTTTCTGTAAGAAGCAACCTGTAAGGACATACTAAAGAGTAAAATTATGAATGGTTTTTAGTCTAATAGCTCCAGATCTCTGTTATTTGAGAAAAAGTAATCCCTCTCTCTCTCTCTCTCTCTCTCTCCCTCTCTCTCTCTCTCTGTCTCTGTCTCTCACACACACACATGCACACGCACACACATAGAGTCACTCAATGCCACAAAGTAAAAATATTTCACTAAGAATGAGGGATATTTTTCACTACTACAGATCTACGTCTTCCATTCCTCACATGAAACAACTGCCAATTGCTGGTCTGGTAGGAGCAGTCTTATTCAAAAATTATTAATAAACCAAATGGAACCAGCACAGAATCAAGTAAATGATAGTGCATGATTTTAAAAGAAAAGATAAAGGAACAATGCAATCAAATTGATGGTGAAGAGCATTTCACAAGAATAGAGCAGTAAAGCAACTAAAAGTCAAGATACAAAATATACTGCTTTAAAATTGAGCGATTTGAATATAGAATTCAAGGTTTGGATATAAAAATTCAGGGAAGATATAATGGGTGAATAGATGAGACAAAATATTAGCTGATAGAACTCAGAAAAGAAATTAAAGAGAAAAAAATCAGCACAGAAACTTTTAGAGATAGTAAAAAAAAAATCTAGAATGGGTGTTGAAAAGGGAACAAAAATGAAATATAAAATAACTTGTGAAAAAGAATATGGAAAAAATAACAGCTATAGAGGACAAATAAGGGAGAATATATACTTACAGTGAATACCCTTTAAGAGGAAAATAAAAACATTTGAAAAAAGTTTCAAGCACACGTTTGAGGGTTAATCAATATACTGAAAGAGTTCATATTGTACTGTAAGATAGATGGATCTGTTAGCATTGAGACAGATCTTAAGAAATTTTCTGGGGTTTAGAGATGATCAAAAACTCCTTGAAGTATTCAAGCAGAAAGACTAAAGCATCCATAAACAGTGCTGTATTCCACTACTGCACCCTGAGTCAGCCTCATTGTGCTTGGGCAATTGCCCTTTCTGATTGATTGGTGCCTGTGCCATTTCAATTACCCAATACTTGAATATTACCTCTGTGCATAAAGAGGGAAGAACACTAAGAGTAGAATTCTCTAAAGCAATATCAGATGTTTCAAAACAATAGAACAATTAAAGGGAATTTAGAAGAGAAAACATAATAATCTAAGAAAAATGGAAGGCAGGGATAAATGATTAACTCAGGAAATAATGAATAGGAAAACAAAGACAGTAACACTCCCAGATAAACTCAAGAATTCGGTCTTTGAATTTTCTAACACATAGACAGAATTCATGTAAGAAGAAAAAGAGAAGAACTACAAACTTGTAAACTAATAAATGAAATTTGGGGAACAACAACATTCAGTGAAAATTTAAAAACAATCCTCAGAGATATCTTTGCATAGTGTTGTATAAAAACATTTAATAATAATTGGGGGTTCATGAGGTGATATATACTAAAAATATTGACCAAAGAAGAGTAGAAAAACCTAAATGGATTTTTTAGTCATAGAAGAAACAGAAAATTTTTTTTCAAGTTTCCTTTCTTTGAAAGCATGAATTCTACAATTTCACATTTAACTTCCATCAAAACTAAAAGTAACTCATTACTCCAGTGCTATTTCAAATATGCCAGATCATAGAGAAGAAAAAGTACAATAAAAAGTCTTTGAAATTCATTTCAAGTCTCCATCAAAATGTTGACCACAGAATTGGGATACTATTTCACGGTCACCGAAAACTGCAGACCAGTCTCCCTTCTCCATATTTGAGGATCAAATTGATGATTCAGTACGAATAACTGTCAATAAAATTTGCAATAGTAATCAAGAGGGGAAAATTATGACCACCCATCCACTTAGGCTGAAACAGTCTTAGATAAAATCATCATCTATTTTTGTTAAATAAATCAGATTGATGTTAGACTCACTTTTCTCTCACAACCTGCAGTTCAATCTGTCCACAAATCCTGTCAGCTGTCAAAATACAACTAGACTTGAACATTTCTTATCACATATCCTGCTTTTACCATAGTCCAATCTATACAATATCTTTCCTGTTTATTGCAAGAGGCTCCTACTTACTGGTTTCCTTATTTCAAATCATGTGCTCCTGGGGTCTACTGTCAAAACTGCAGCCAGGGTTTCCCTGGTGGCGCAGTGGTTGAGAGTCCGCCTGCCGATGTAGGGGACACGGGTTCGTGCTCCGGTCTGGGAAGATCCCACATGCCGCGGAGCGGCTGGGCCCGTGAGCCATGGCTACTGAGCCTGCGCGTCCGGAGCCTGTGCTCCGCAACGGCAGAGGCCACAACAGTGAGAGGCCCGCGTACTGCAAAACAAAACAAAAAAAAGTTGTCCTTATGGTAGCAGTTATTGTTAATTGTATTTTCAAATATATTAAAGTATATTTTACCTAAATTCAAGGGATAATGCAATGCCTGATCGTTTGTTTTTTGTTCACAAACAGGTTAATTCTATTTGTTAAAACTCCTATTACCCAACATTTAATGTATTGCTCCATTTTACTGAGAAGTTTTGATTAAAAAATAATTCTAAAAATGTATTTTAAGGTCTTAATTTCACTAAGTCTTCCCACTCTCTAATAGAACCTGATCAAGAGAATTAAATTATACCTTCAAGTTGTAGTGATGTAAATCCAGCTTCAAAAGAATCTAACTGATTCTGACTCTACCATTCAAGTCAATTAGAGTGTGTTTAATAATTGCAAGATATTGGGCAGTTTACTAAACTGGAAAAGACAAGAGTAGTTATTGCTGTGTAGAAATGAAACTTGCTTTGACTGATTCTATTATCTATTCAGGACATGTTATCCAAACTAGCAACCTAAGTAATTAAATACAAGGTAATACACTATTGAACAAAAAGTCTCTGATTTGACGATGGGAATAATAAGTTGCATGACCAAAAGCTTGTGCCTGACAATAGATTTACAGTGTATAAAGCAGGAAAATTGAGACTGTCATGGTAGCTACAATGACTTCTGACACTAAGTTGCAGGAGTTAGTGAAGATTTCACAGGTTAAGGATATGCTCTCTAATAAGACTGCCCTCACTTCAGAAACCAGCTGCTAGCCTAGGGGATCCCAGGCTATCTGTACTTCTGAGCAATTGGCTACAAATCCTGGGCTTCTTACTAACCATTCAGGTACGATAATTCACTCAACGTGCTATACTTATGATTAAAATTTTATTATAGCAATAAGGATACAAATCTGAGCCAGTGAAAAGAAGAGATACATATGGTGAGGTCTAGGAGGACTCAAACTTGAAGCTCCTGTGTCCTTTCTCTTTGGAGTCAGGAGGTGTCATCCTCCCAGAAGGATGCACAGAATATTGTTAACCAGGAAAGCTGCCTCAAGCTTCAGGTTCATTACATAAAAATGATTGATTGAATCATTGGCCACATGATTTGAGCTCAAATTCCAGCCCCCATCCCCTACCCAGAGGTCAGGCTTATATCACCTGTCTCAAAGTTCCACACTTCTAATCACATGGCTGTACTTTCTGACAGGGCCAACCCACAGCCTGAGTCATCTTGTTTGCATAAGCTATCTAGGGACCCACTCCTTCATTATCATAAACTCATCTAATCTGATGGTCTCATCATGAATAACAGAGACACTTCTATTACACAGGAAATTACCAGGTTTTAGGGTTTCCCTGCTAGGAAGTAAGGACAAAAGTCAACAAAGTTCCTGATTATCCAAAGCTACAGAGCAAATCCAGGCCTGTTCTCATTTTGGCAATGAATAGGTCTGGCTACATGCTCATCTAATTTTAAAAATGATATAGAGATGTACTTTGTTCCTACGTCATGTCAAATTCTTGTATCTTTTTTACTTTTATAATACTAGTTATATTACATTTGACAGAAACATAAGTTGAGTTATATTAAAACTGTTCTTCCACAATATATATCAGCTTTCAAAAATTCCAGGTGAAACAGTGTAATTACTTTCAAGAAACAAAACTTTTGGGCTGGCCAAAAATTTCGTTCGGGTTTTTTCTGTAAGATGTTACAAAAAACCCAAACAAAATTTTTGGCCAACACAATAACTTCAGTAATTTAAAAACTGTCCCAAGGGTCATTGATTCTCCAAAGATTTCTGATTTTTTGTCTTCTTTTTAATTATATGTTTCTCCAAAAGATTTTGTTCAAAATTTTTGATAGACTAGTGACATTTATGTTTGTACCCTTTCTTTAAAGAAAACTTTGCAGAGAACCAGTGACATTCTTGATGAAACTATTGATACGAAAGGGTGAAAAAGATAAAACAAATCACAAAAATAGAAAAAAATAGTAACTTTTACTTACAGAAAAGAAATGTACCTTTTGGAGGGAATGGAAAAAATGTTTTTGGAAGAAAGCAGTATTAAGAAAACAGAAACCTCTAAATTATATGACATGCTCCATAAATCCATAAATCATTCTAGTTTATTTTTTGTCTATTTTAAAAAAGAGAAACATTATTAAAAATAAAGTGCCTTTGTGATGTGGAAATATTCAATCAAAACTTGGGCTTTGAAACAATGTAGACACTTGTACTGATTTCAGAATTTCTATCTTAAATTTTATTTAAAATTGCATATGTAACAGTTATAAAAATTATTTCAGAAATAAATCTTTACTGCCTGTGAAGTGTTGCGGAATATGTATATATGTATACACATACATATATATGTATATAGAGAGACAGAGACAGAGAGACAGACAGAGAGAAATTGATTTATACAAGGAATTGGCTCATGTCTTTATGGAGACTGGTGAATCCAACATCTGCAGTGTGGGACAGCAGGCTGGAGACTCAGGAGAGCTGATGGTGCAGATAAAGTCCAAAAGAAATCTCTTGTGACTTCTCTCTTACTCCCTATTGCTCGGGGAAGCCAGTCTTCTATTCCATTTAGGCCTTCAACTGATTTAAGGAGGCCCAACCACATTATGGAGGACAATCTACTTACTCAAAAGTCACTATTTAAATGTTAACCTCATCCAAAAACACATTCTAAGTTGACACATAAAATCAACCATCACACCCTAAGGCTACTGAATGACAGTTATCAGAATAGATATCTTAAGACAAATATTAACATTAACAGTTTTCCGCTATGTATATTTCAATAACTAAGACTGCATAGCAGATACATTGCTGTGTATGTGTGTGTATGTGTGTGATTGTAGATTAACAGTAAATTCTCTGAGTGAAACAGTGAAGAACTACTGTCAGTTTTATTTTTATAATGAATAAAAATTTATAATTAATTATATTTTCTAATTTGTGTACATATAAAGTAAAAAATAAATGCAATATTTCTTTAGAAATTGATTTAATAGAAAAAGTATTTTATTCTGTATATTATTTCAGTTTACCGACTACTTCTAGATATAATATTTCATTTGATTATCAGCTGCAATTCCAATGCCACATAATCAAGAAAAGTGTGGTATGTCCAAGGAAGGCCTATATCTGAAACCTGAAGTCCTAGAGTTCTGCCTGGGTTCACTTTTTTTGTCTGGGTAAAAGTTTGGGTGGAATCATATAATCTCTCTAAACTTCAGGTTTCAAATATGTAAGCCCAGAAATAATAATGACAGGTAACCCACAGCATGGGACAATCAAATAAGTTCATGCATGTTAAACCATTTTGTAAACTGTGAACATGTATCAGCTAATATGGGCCATATTTATTACCTAAATTCATATAACTAACAAAGAGTGAAGCTTGAGGAGGGACCCAGTTGGCCTGATGTTTAATCCAGTGCCCTTTCCCTAACACCACGGTTTCTGCAGATAGAATATGTCATCTTTCAGATATGATACCAAATAGATTAATTGAGTTTTAAGAATCAGAATATCACTAGCAGCAGTAGTGGTGGAAGTTGTGATGGGGGGAGTGGGAAACTCCAAAGTACAGAGTGAGAGATGTTACACATGGTAAGTGGGCTCAACCAAAATTCATTTAGAAAACAGCACAGAATGCATGCATCCATCTGATTTGAAAATCACACCTGGGACATTACTTCCTGGGATGTATGTGTGTTGGGGATGGGAGATAGGGCAGAATTATCATTCATTTAAAAAGTTGAGAAAACCTGGGTTAGAGGTAAGAGTCAAATATCTTGGATACTCTGTAGACCAGGATTCTGCGGTAGAGGTAATTTGGGAATCTGTTCATGAAAAGGATAAAAGTATGCACACTATTATATTAAACAGAATATGTATATGTAGATGAAAAACATTCTGTAAAAGATTGTAATGTGGTATTTCATCAATAAAATAATAATTCCAGAAACTTCAGATTATGGATAATTTCTTCATGAAAACTAAATTTGGAAAGAAAGACGTGGCTCTTCTCTTAGTTTTAAAAACGTCAAGAGCAGTGTGTCATACCTGGGACCTTTAAAACCCAAGTCATTTATAACCAGAACAACACACAGTAGTAAAATTGGAGGTGTGGGAGTCAAATTAGTAGATTAAAGAAATAATCCATTTAGTAACTGTATTCTTTACACTCTTAGGATAATCGTATTTGCCTTAGCCTTAATTTAAGCATTAAAGAAGATACTGTATTTAAAATGTTTTAAAGTAGTGAATAACACACTCGATAAATGTCGCCTATTGTTATTACTATTATATTTAAACTTATAATGGGAGTGTTGTGGTAGAGTCAGTTAATTTTCATTTATGCCTCAGAGTCATCATCTAATTAAGGAGTTGAGTTAATTAACTAATTGGAATCTCTTCTAACTCTTGAAGTTATTGCTCTTCCACCATTTCTGAAACTAGTGTTGAGAAACATTAGAAAAAGAATAGCTTTCCAATAACAACCAGTTAGAAACAAGTAATAAATCTATACTGAAAAGAATAGATATAAGATATTCTAGAGTCCCTATGTTTAGGTCTAATTACAGCTTTCAAAAACTACACATGTATTGAGTAAATTTAAGAAGCCGTTGAGCAGTATTTTCATTTTGTTGGGAAGCTTAAAAATGAACAATACAGAAGTAATGTTTATAATTTATAGAGTGTGTTGTCTTTACGAAACACCTTTGTACAAAGAAATTTGTAACATAAATGTTTTTGTTAAAAATGGGCTAATGATATGTTTTTATCTGGTAAATTATAGAATGTAGGAGGTGAAAAATTAGACAGGAAAATTCCAAAAAGGAACAAATGAAGGGAGGCAGAGAAAGAATCTCTTGTTATTCTTTCATTTCCTCCTTTTTAGATACCATTTTATCTTGCTTGGTTATAATACTTTTTGTTTTATATATGTATAAATTAATATAAACTAAAACAAATTCTTATTTATACATATATATATATACATACATATACACGTACATATACATCTTTACTTATTGTCTAGAGTTTAGCTAAGCTGCTCCATGGTATTGTTGCCTTGACAGCCATTTGGTTTGGCCAAACAGCAGCAAGGGCCTTAAACTGACACTAGCCCCTTACACAACCCCATGCCCTGGGAAACAGCTTGCAGAGTCACAAGCAAATTTAAATTCCTGTTACGAGTTTCCCAACAGCCCTTGGGATCAAAAGTCACACTTACCCCTTAGGGCCTTCCCCTTGTGTGCCCCTAAGATGAGACCCCCGTGGAGCTTACTAAAACCCTGCTCTTTTTTGTTTGACTTGACCAATTGTGCCTTGGCCTGGGAACTCCAAAGTGATCCACCCACAGACCCTAATGAAGGACCTCAGGTCCTGTTGCTCTCTGCCTGCACTCTGGCTTCACCTCCCTGAGGGGCCCCTCGAGGTGTTCCATGTACTTCCCCCAAGACCTGTGACTAATAAACTTCTCCATCTCAATCCCTCTTGTGGTCTTTTGTTGAACCACAGCTCACCATCTGACACCCTGTGCTCCACTTAACAAATGTTAATTTCACAAAGTCATAAGTCTTATTCAAACATATATAACAGGTGAAAAGCATAAACGTAAATATGTTCCTTTCATTTTGTAACTTACATGTTATGGTAACCCATTTGTCTTGTTGATCTTTTCAGCATTTATTTCCTTCATAGAGCATTTCCCTCAGATATTTGCAAACAGTGAAATGTGCTGCTTCTGAAGGCAGGTGTATACTCAACAGTGGACAGAGAGCACCCTGCATGTCAACAGAAAGGATCTCTGAAAGTTAGAAGGATGAATAGAGTGGGTAGCACAGGTGAGCTACCAACACCACTGAGTTTTCAGCCTGCGTCTGGCATGCTGAGAAAGAGGGAATGTGGATTTAGAGCAATTGCATACTTACCATTCGAGATTGTTAAGAGATTGAGTATCTCATATATCGACTTGTTCAGGTTTTGTAAGCCCCTGAAGAGTGCTTTTAAGTAGAGCAATTAATATTTTTCTTCATTAACTTTAATTATGATTAGAAGCCTAGAAATCTTGGAGCAATTTCAAAAAATATGCCTGCTTACTCAGTGGATTTTCCCAAGTTTTCACAAATTGATGACACCAAAAACATCAGTATGGGCCTCATTAAGAAGAAAAAGAAAAGGAAACCATAGAAATCTAGATAAAGTATGTTAGTTTAAGGTTATAATCAAGTATTGAAAAAGTGAAACAAAGAAAGTATAATAACTGATTTCATATCTTTCTACTATTCTTAATATATAATTCTATGTAATGAGATATATTAAGTACAGAGATTTTCTAAAAAAAAAAAATTAGTATCTTGAAGGAAATGTTTAAGAGGTGATCAACAGGTGTACACAGAGCACAAGTTAGTATTAGCAGTGCATTTTCACTATGATAATGGCAACAAATGCAACACTTTGCTCTTATTAAGAACTATAACATTAACATTCAAATCACTGTATCAAGATTTTGACCAATTGGTACATTTAAATATTACTAATATGCTTAAATAATTTTCTTATCCAGTTTTATTATTTTATACTGAATCTGAAGTAAACAATTACAAAGTGATATAGAAAATGTCTATTTTTAATTAGCATCATTTTTCTATAAATCATGTTTGATATCAGCATACATGTGTTATAACAATCAACTTTTCTTTAATATTTACATAATTCAGGAGCTAAAGTATTTCATTTATATAATAAAATACATTGAATTTTCTACTAATTGCCTAAGGTTTTCACATTTAGCCAATTGAATCTCTACTGATCACAGTGTTTTACAAAGGAAAATGATTACCTTTTGAAAGAAAAGGAAAGCTATTTCTTTCCCCCTTGCATTAAAAAAAATTGACAATATATCAAAATATTTTAATAAATCTACATTAAAAGAAATGCCAGTAAAGAAGAGAAAAAAGAAATTCATAAAAGAGGGAAAAATATAGTGAAATGTTTTTTGGTACAAATTCATTACATATAATAAAATCTTAATATCTTAAACTTAAAATAATGCTTTCATTTAAAACCAACAGCAGAACTTTTCAGTTTTAACTTGAAAAATACAGAATGTGTTGCCTGTCATTATTAATATTAAATATATTATTTAATATATTTAATATAATATATCAATTTAATATATTAAATATATTATGTTAAACATATTTAATATAATTATTTAATATTTTCAAAAGTTCATTATATAGGCAAGTATTCAATGCCTTTTAGATTTTAAGAAAATCTTAACTTTCCTGTATAATAATAATGTTATTTACTATTCTCCCTTCATGTTTTTATGATATAGTAAAATTAAAATGTAGACTTATAGTGGTAGAAAAAAACCTGGTAATTTCTTTCCTAATATCACTGCTTTTCTTCTAAAAAATTTTGGTTAAAATGGCTTTTCCACTGAATTGACTGATGCTATCATTATTCATAGTGAATGAACTTGATATTTTGACATTGCTTATGAACATTAGCTCTAGAACTAGACCTTGCACATCATAGGGTCACGAGGTGAACAATTTGATTGAAGTATATTTGAAATAAAAATGTTAGAATTATCTAATTCTCCTCTCCTGCCTCATTTTAATAATTCTCCATAGGTTTGGACCAGACCCCATGATAATAGCCTCTCTCTTCCAAAGGCTTTGCTAATAAGTTTATGAAGTTCAGTCGTTAATGCTAGAACCATACTTTAGTTATATGCAGAAGTTCTCTATAATTATACCAGTGTAATGCTGCTGTTCAAAGTGTCTTATCTAAAAAGAATAAAGAAGGTGGTAATATCTCCTTCACAACAAGTACTCGTAATATTAACTCCAATTGTTATTTGTCAGTGAATTTCCATAAAATTAGTATACTGTTTTCCACGGTGTTTGTTTAATGCATAATCCATCCTTTTGTCTTCTTAAATCATTATTTAAATAATCTCTTCAGACATTGCTAAAAAATGGTAACTTAATGACCCACTTTACCTTTACAAGGTTTGTACTAAATTATTACTAGGTTAACATGGGTGATGTTGGAACTTTACCTGTTATGTAGATAATGCATCTGAGTGGAAGTAAGTCAATGAGCTCAGAAAATTTTAATGTAATATGCAGTATCATTGTTTTGCTCACTCAAGCAGTCCCAAAAGAGACATATTATTTGAATGTGAAGGTCTCAGTTTCCTTTAGTTCATACAGAACTTTAAAGAACTGTACACTGACACACAAAAAATCCTGCCACTGCTAATATAACAAGTATCATTTTCTTTTACCATTCAAGAAATTGCTATATACATAGTTACACAGAAATATGACACATTCTAAACTTCTTTATGCATGATCTATCTATCTACCTATCTATCTATCTATCTATCTATCATCTATCTATCTATCTATATAATATGCCTTGTCACAGCCCTTCAGCTGAAAATCAATAGGAACATAACAGTGGTCAATTGATATGGGTGTACGGCTCATTGCAGTAAGAGAGAACCCTCACCATGGGTGATCATGGGCTCAGAGGATGTGAGAAAGAACTTATGGGCTTGGGACTTTGGTTTGATAATTTGGGGGAGGTCCAAGGAAGCAGAGATATGCTCTAGATCAGGGGTTTTCAGAAAATGGGGACAGATCTATGATTGGATTTCTTAATAAATCTTATCTATATGGAGGGCAAATTAGAGCCTGGATAAAACTGTAATTAGTAAACAAGTAGTAACCATTATTTTCACTGAGAAAAGGGGATATTTGGTATTCTGTAGTTTCCACAGTGATGATGTTTTTGTCTCACTTTACCATGTTGTATGATGTTGATGTTCTGTAAGATTGTTTATATCTAACTGGCGAAGAACATAGCCTAGCTATGAACATGATTAGTTTCTGATGTCAGGGATATCCTTATTTCTCTCTTAGCTTATTGCCATAAAATACATAGATAGCTAGTGATATACAAATATGAATGAATAGAAAATAGATAGATGAATAGAAATACTCATTCTAAATCTCTCTGTGAATCTCCATTATTTATCTATCCATGCTAATGTACATGTGTGTATGTATATGTGTATACAAAATATGCCTAATATTGCTAAAACTTTTGCATATTATCATATGTCATTTAAACTATAATATATGTTTGTTATCTAGGAATCCATTCACATCCAGGAAATACTTATTAAATAATTACAATATTCTGAGTACTAGAGGTATAGAAGTACAACCAGAGTTTCTTTTTTCATGGAGTTTATATTCTAGTCAGAGGAAGAAAGACAAAACCTACAAGAAAGTATTTAATGTCTCAGATAATAATAAGTTATATTGAGAAAAATAAAGGAGAATAAAGGACATTAAAAGTTTGGGAAGGAGGTAGTATACTATTACATGTATGATGGTCGGGAAGTTTTCACTACATTAATCCCAGGATCTTAAAATAGTAGGGAAACCCATCACATGGATTTTGGGGGAGAACATTCCAGGTAGCAGGAGGAGAAAATTCAAGTGTCCTGAGAGAGGAACATGTACTGCCCATCAAAGAGCATTGATTAAGCCATTAGGATTCAGGAAGGTGACTCAGGAGAGAAAAGTTGGTGAGGAAGTCATTAGGGTAGTGGGCATGTCTGATTATGTCAGATTTTTACATCAGTTTTAAAGATGGGTGTAGTATAATGGGTTTAGCTTTCAGAAAAATCACAGTGGCAACTGGTAGAGAATAGAGCTTGAGATTTAGTTAAAGGTGAAAATGGTAAGAACTGTTAAGAGCAATTGCAATAATTTAGGGGAGAAATATTGTGGCATGGATCAGAGTGGAAACAATGGATATAGTAAAAATGTGATCTCATTTTGAATCTCTTCCAAGGTAGAACATGTACTGGTGGTAGGTCTTAGCTCCAATAAACACGATAATGTAGTTCAGGAAAGATGGGAGGTGGGATGAGATTAACAAATATGCAGTATGTATGTGTCCTTAGGTCTGAAGTGGGTCTCTTGTAGACAGCACATATACGGGTCTTGTTTCTGTATCCATTCAGCCACTCTATGTCTTTTGGTTGGAATCCATTTATATTTAAGGTAATTATTGATATGTATGTCCCTATTACCATTTTCTTAATTGTTTTGGGTTTGTTTTTGAAGGTCTTTTCATTCTCTTGTGTTTCTTGCTTAGAGAAGTTCCTTTAGCATTTGTTGTAAAGCTGGTTTGGTGGTGCTGAATTCTCTTAACTTTTCTTGTCTGTAAATGTTTAATTTCTCTGTCAAATCTGAACGAGACCCTTGTTAGGTAGAATAATCTTGGTTATAGGTTTTTCTCTTTCATCACGTTAACTACGTCCTGCCATTTACTTCTGACTTGCAGAGTTTCTGCTGAAAGATCAGCTGTTAACTTTATGGAAATTCCCTTGTATGTTATTTGTTGTTTTTCCCTTGTTGCTTTTAATATTTTTTCTTTGCATTTAATTTTTGATAGTTTTATTAATATGTATCTTGGAATGTTTCTCCTTGGATTTATCGTGTAAGTGATTCTCTGCACTTCCTGGACTTGATTGACTATTTCCTTTCTCACGTTAGGGAAGTTTTCAACTATAATCTCTTCAGATATTTTCTCAGACCCTTTCTTTTTCTCTTCTACTTCTGGGAACCCTATAATTCAAATGTTGGTGCATTTAATGTTGTCCCAGAGGTCTCTGAAAGTGTCCTCAATTCTTCTCATTCTTTTTTCTTTATTCTGCTCTGCAGTAGTTATTTTCACTATTTTATCTTCCAGGTCACTTATCTGTTCTTCTGCCTTAGTTATTCTGCTATTGATTCCTTTGAGAGAATTTTTAATTTCATTAATTGTGCTGTTCATCATTGTTTCTTTGCCCCTTAGTTCTTCTAGGTCCTTGTTAAAGGTTTCTTGTATTTTTCCCATTCTATTGCTAAAATTTTGGATCAACTTTACTATCATTACTCTGAATTCTTTTTCAGGTAGACTGCCTATTTCCTCTTCATTTGATTGGTCTGGTGGGTGTTTACCTTGCTCCTTCATCTGCTGCATATTTCTCTGTCTTCTCATTTTGTTTAATTTACTGTGTTTTGGATCCCTTTTTCACAAGCATCAGGTTTGTAGTTCCCACTGTTTTTGGTGTCTGTCCCCAGTGGCTGAGATTGGTTCAGTGGCTTGTATAGGTTTCTGGGTGGAGGGGACTGCAGATGGAAAAAGGTATTCCCTGCAAATGGAAATGAAAAGAAAGCTAGAGTAGCAATTCTCATATCAGACAAAATAGACTTAAAATAGGGACTATTACAAGAGACAAAGAAGGACACTACATAATGATGAAGGGATCAATCCAAGAAGAATATATAACAATTGTAAATATTTATGCACCCGACATAGGAGAACCTCAATACATAAGGCAAATGTTAACAGCCATATAAGGGGAAATTGACAGGAACACAATAATAGTAGGGGACTTTAACACCCCACTTTCACCAATGGACAGATATCCAAAATGAAAATAAATAATGAAATACAAGCTTTAAATGACACATTAGACAAGTTGGACTTAACTGTATTTATAGGACATTCCATCCAAAAAAAAAAAAAAAACAGAATACACTTTCTTCTCAAGTGCTCATGGAATATTCTCTAGGATAGATCATATATTGTGTTACAAATCAAGCCTTGGTAAATTTAAGAAAATAGAAATCATACCAAGTATCTTTTCTGAACACAATGCTATGAGACTAGGTATCAATTACAGTAAAAAAAAAAAAATGTAAAAAACACAAGCACATGGAGGCTAAAAATTATGCTATTAAATAACTAAGAGTCACTGAGGAAGTCAAAGAGGAGATCAAAAAATACCTAGAAACAAATGACAATGAAAACACAATGAACCAAAATCTATGGGATGCAGCAAAATCAGTTCTAAGAGGGAAATTTATACCAATACAAGCCTACCTCAAGAAACAAGAAAAATCTCAAATAAGCAACCTAACCTTACACCTAAAGCAATTAGAGAAAGGAGAATGAAAATTCCCTAAGTTAGCAGAAGGAAAGAAATTATAAAGATCAGATCAGAAATAAATGAAAAAGAAATGAAGGGAACAATAACAAAGATCAATAAAACTAAAAGATGGTTCTTGAGAAAATATACAAAATTGATGAACCATTAGCCACACTCATCAAGAAATAAAGGGAGAAGACTCAAATCAACAAAATTAGAAATGAAAAAGGAGAAGTAACAACTGACACTGCAGAAATACAAAGGATCATGAGAGATTACTACAAGCAACTGTATACCAAAACAAATCACAACCTGGAAGAAATGCACTAATTCTTAGAAAAGCACAACCTTCCATGACTGAACAAGGAAGAAGTAGAAAATATAAAGACACCAATCACAAGAAATGAAATTGAAACTGTGATTTAAAACCTTCAGGACAAGATGGCTTCACAGGTGAATTCTATCAAACATTTAGAGAAGAGCTAATACCTACACTTCTCAAACTCTTCCAAAATATAGCAGAGGGAGGAATACTCCCAAACTTATTCTACAAGGCCACTATCACCCTGATACCAAAACCAAACAAAGATGTCACAAAAAACACTACAGGCTAATATCACTGATGAACATAGATGCAAAAATCCTCAACAAAATCCTAGCAAATAGAACTCAGCAGCACATTAAAAGGATCATAAACCATGATCAAGTGGGGCTTATCCCAGGAATGCAAGGATTCTTCAAAATACATAATCAATCAATGTGATACACCATATTAACAAATTGAAGGATAAAAACCATATGAGAATCTTAATAGATGCAGAAAAATCTTTTGACAAAATTCAACACCCATATATGATAAAAAGTCTCCAGAAAGTAGGCACAGAGGGAACCTACCTCAACATAATGAGGGTCAGGTATGACAAACCCACAGACAACATCATTCTCAATGGTGAAAAACTGAAACCATTTCCACTAAGATCAGGAGCAAGACAAGGTTGCCCACTCTCACCACTATTATTCAACATAGTTTTGGAAGTTTTAGCCACAGCAATCAGAGAAGAAAAAGAAATAAGAGGAATCCAAATAGGAAAAGAAGAAGTATAACTGTCACTGTTTGCAGATGACATGATTCTGTACATAGAGAATCCAAAAGATGCTACCAGAAAATTACTAGAGCTAATCAATGAATTTGGTAAAGTAGCAGGATACAAAATTAATGCACAGAAATCTCTTGCATTCTTATACACTAATGATGGGAAATCAGAAAGAGAAATTAATGAAACACTCTCATTTACCATTGCAACAAAAAGAATAAAATACCTAGGAAAAAACTTACCTAAGGAGACAAAAGACCTGTATGCAGAAAACTGTAAGACAATGATGAAAGAAATTAAAGACAATACAAACAGATGGAGAGATATACCATGTTCTTGGATTGGAAGAATCAACATTGTGAAAATGACCAAACTACCCAAAGCAATCTACAGATTCAGTGTAATCCCTATCAAACTAGCACTGGCATTTTTCACAGAAGTAGATCAAAAAATTTCACAGTTTGTCTGGAAACACAAAAGACCCCAAATAGACAAAGCAATCTTGAGAAAGAAAAATGAAGCTCGAGGAATCAGGATCCCTGACTTCAAACTATACTACAAAGCTACAGTAACCAAGACAGTATGATACTGGCCCAAAACTAGAAATATAGATCAATGGAACAGGATAGAAAGCCCAGAGATAACTACACTCACATATGGTCTCCTTATCTTTGATAAATCAGGCAAGAATATACAATGGAGAAAAGACAGCCTCTTCAATAAGCAGTGCTGGGAAAACTGGACAGCTACATGTAAAAGAATGAAATTAGAACACTTTCTAACACCATACAGAAAAATAAAATCAAAATAAATTAAACCTAAATGTAAGGCTAGACACTATAAAACTCTTAGAGGAAAACATAGGCAGAACACTCTGTGACAAAAACCACAGCAAGATCCTTTTTGACCCACCTCCTAGAGAAATGGAAATAAAAGCAAAAGTAAACAAATGGGACCTAAGGAAACTTAAAAGCTTTTGAACAACAAAGGACCCACAAGCAAGAGGAAAATACACCCCTCAGAATGGGAGGAAATATTTACAAATGAAGCAACTGGCAAAGGATTAACCTCCAAAATTTACAAGCAGCTTATGCAACTCAGTATCAAAAAACAAACAACCCAATCCAAAAATGGGCAGAAGATCTAAATAGACATTTCTCCAAAGAACATATGCAGATTGCCAACAAACACATGAAAGTTGCTCAATGTCACTAATTATTAGAGAAATGCAAATCAAAACTACAATGAGGTATCACCTCACAGCGGTCAGAATGGTCATCATCAAAAAATCTACAAACAGGAAATGCTGGAGAAGATGTAAAGAAAAGGGGACCCTCTTGCACTATTGGTGGTAAATTGATACAGCCACTATGGATAACAGTATGGAGGTTCCTTAAAAAACTAAAAATAGAACTACCATATGACCCAGTAATCCCACTGCTGGGCATATACCCTGAGAAAACCATAATTCAACAAGAGTCATGTACCACAATATTCATTGCAGCTCCATTTACAATAGGCAGGACATGGAAGCAGCCTAAATGTCCATCGACAGATGAATGGATAAAGAATATGTGGCAGATGTATACAATGGAATATTACTCAGCCATAAAAAGGAACGAAATTGAGTTATTTGTAGTGAGGTGGATGGACCTAGAGTCTGTCATACAGAGTGAAGTATGTCAGAAAGAGAAAAACAAATACCGTATGCTAACACATATATATGGAATCTGAGAAAAAAAATGGTTCTGATGCACCTAGGGGCAGGACTGGAATAAAGACGCAGACGTAGAGAATGGACTTTAGGACACAGTGAGGGGGAAGGGTAAGCTCGGACGAAGTGAGAGAGTGGCATTGACATATATACAATACCAAATTTAAAATAGATAGCTAGTGGGAAGCAGATGCATAGCACAGGGAGATCAGCTCAGTGCTTTGTGACCACTTAGAGAGGTGGGATAGGGAGGGTGGGAGGGAGATGCAAGAGGGAGGGTATATGGTGATATATGTATACATATAGCTGATTAACTTTGTTATACAGCAGAAACTAACAGAACATTGTAAAGCAATTATACTCCAACTAAGATGTTAAAAAATAAAGAAAGAAGGTATCAAAAAAAAAGAAATATGCAAAAACACATAGAGATGTATTTCCAATGGATTTGGGTTTACCTAATTTCTTTTGGTTTCTTGCATTCTTGAAGTACTTAGGGAAAAAGAACAAGATTCACGTGGTTCTCATAGTCTCCAAGGTAGAGTTGGTGAAGTTGTGAGTGCTGGAAAGGAAGTGAGCTAATAGTTTCATCAGACAAGGAGGTGTCAATAGGATGCAGCCTTGAAAATTTGGAGAGATAAAGGCAAGTATTTAGGTCAATGTATGTTCATATTAGTATTCGAAGAGCAGAAAATAAAAACAACCCATGTATGTCATCAATTGTATTATATATTTTCATGTTGAAAAGCCCATATTCCCATGATTATTTAATTATTATAAGAAGTCAAATGGAAAAAGAAGAAAGCAAACCACCTGAAATTTATATTTAATTTATTTGAAAACTAAATGTGTACAAAAAAAGGGAAGGAAGTTAACCAAATGTTAACAATGGTAATTGTTTTTAGGATATTATTATTTCACTTACTTAGTAATATGTTTTCTCTATTTTCTTCCAAAGAAATATATTAACATTACAATTAGATAAGTTCTTGTTGATACAAAACTTGACAGAAAAAGAAAAATTATTTGTTTTCAACAGATATTCACTGAGCATATGCTATGTGCTTCTTTCTCTACTAGGAGTTGGAATACTCTTCTGGAAAGGGAGAGAAAATTTCCACATCCTCATAAAGCTTAGTGTCAGGCACTAAGCAAACAAGCAAGCAAACAACTGAACAAAAGTCTGACAATGAAAGGGGCTACAGAGAAAAGCAGAAAGAAATAACTGAATCCAAACAACCTAACACAGCTAAGGAATGCCCTAAATATTGTCTTGTGGATCAGTTTAATTGAGTATTCAGGGAAAAATTTCTTAGGTTGCTAGATGACACTGAAAACTGAAAAACAGGTAAGCTTAACCTTTAACTTTTACAATTGTGCTTATATTCTCAGTTTGAATACCCCAAAATGTAATATTTAGGTAATATCAATATGAATATAAACAAGAGTTTCCATTTTTGTTTTGCTATTTAATTTCTTCATGCAAATAATATTCTCTGACTACATTTGATACCCAATGGAGAAAATCAGTGGTTGATCGACTTTTAGTTATTTCTTTACATTTTCCTATGGTTAATAGGAGCGGTTTACTTATTTCTTTAACTTTCTATTTGGCAAGGGTATTAGACGGCTGGATAGCCAGGTAATGAATTAACAAAGGTTTCTCTCAAAGTTATAATATCAGAATTTTAGTGATGACTCAGGAATTACCTTTTCCTTCTTAACATTTAGCTATTGGTTTTTAAGCTCTTAACACAAACTAAAAGATTCATACACATTGCCATAAACAGAAAAAAAATCTTTAACCAATGTCATAAAAACTTGCTTAAGAATAGAAGTGTCTTAGCCAATTTCAGTCTGGCTTCCCTGAACTCAGAAAGACATATACCCCTTGGTTTTTCTCTTGCTTGTCAGATTACAAATAGACTTCATTGCTAGAAAATTTAAAAATTTGTATATAAAATTTTTCAGATATAACCAAATAAACATGACTGTAACATATTTGCTTAATTTTCTCTTGCACCTACTGACTAATGTATATTTTTTCACTTTAAAAATAGATTCAAACAAAAACAAAATATAAGCACTCTGCTGGATTTATTCATGTGAAATTATTTCTTATACATATTTTATGATTGTAATTTTAGGTACATGATTTTTCATATTACAAGTTACATTTTACAACACAATTATACATTTAATATTAAAATAATGCTGCTTAAAGATCTTATTATTCTTTCATATGTTATCTAAAAAGCTAAAATATAAATATTTAGATTAATGACAGAATACGTTAGATTATTATATATATTTCATTAATCTTATATGTAAAAAATCAAATTCACATAATTAAAACTCAAAGTAATTCCTGTTGAGAAAATATTTTTTTATGGATTTCTATTTACTTTCGTGCAACTATATTAGAATATTTTCAAAATATGACATGGGCATAAACTGAAGATAGAGTAATCAGAGTATTCATAAGAAAAGGAATAGGGCTCTATTATGGAAACTTAATTTATAGGTAATTTTTTTTCCATAATAGCCTCAATAAAATGTATATATCTCAGCCTCCACTTTTGGAAGGAAGAGTCAACTCTTGGGGAAATACAACTTATTCTTATCTGTTATACAATGTGTAAATAGACCATGTTGTACATTTTGTGCTTTTAAATGCTTATCCATATTAACACAAGTTAAACTTTAAACCAATCTACTTGCAGAAGTGAACCTTTTATTATACTATAGGAAATAATTATTAAACATATATCCTCTCTTACCTTAAGCAATTCACTAATCTTTCAATTTTGACTTTTTTAATTGAAGTGGTTAATGGGATATCA
The DNA here is from genome assembly GCF_003676395.1 of Aethalodelphis obliquidens. Classification (NCBI taxonomy): domain Eukaryota; kingdom Metazoa; phylum Chordata; class Mammalia; order Artiodactyla; family Delphinidae; genus Aethalodelphis; species Aethalodelphis obliquidens. The sequence goes on from NW_020837950.1 coordinate 52,480,430, forward strand.
ATTTTGAAATATGCATAATTCTATTGTCAAGGTAAAATATGATCTAACAAATACAAAAAATGTATTAAAACTGAATATTCATAAAACTTTTTAAAGACCACACTCTAGAAACTATTCAATATCTTTACCCACTTTCTACTGAGCACAGAGTCACCCTCCATTAACACATGCATCATTATTAAATGTGCTAATTTTCATCAAAGTTCTGTGACTCTATCCTTTGCCCATATGACTCTCAAAGCCTATGAGATTCACTTTAAAAATAGGGGATTGAACCTGATTGCCTTTAGGGTTTGTTTAGATTTATAGAGTGGTTATGAGTGTGGACTCAGGAGCCAAAATATGTGGAACTGAATCCCCAATTCTCAATTTAATCTCTGTGTGGCTTCTGTAGTTTGTGAAAAAAATAGGGGTGATTAGAATTATATTTTGAAAGCACAGCGTGTTTGTAAGGCGATTGAACTATTCTATAATTGTGCTATGGGGCCATATAGTTTTTTGATGAGTCAGATAATATTTCTAATCAATCACAAGGCTTATTCTCTTTATCTAAATTCGAGATGTGGGCAAGAATAGCAAAAGTTTTCACTTGTTTATATGTTATTATTGATTATTAGTTGTTGTGCAGATTCCTTTATAATCTTTAGAAAGATCCCAAAACTGTGCACAAATAAGATAAATCAAATGGTTTATTTATGAAATATTATTTCACAATTAATATGTATCATTAGATACAAATATTCTAACACAAAATAGTGACTGCATTCTCTAATCATCTTTTTAAATGAGAACAAATTATCATTGATCTTATCTAAATGAAACTCGTAAAACTCATGTACATATAGTAGGTCAAAAAGGAGCAAATCACAAATGTAATATTTTTGGCTATCTTTTCTAGATACAAGTTGTTCATAACAGTGTTAAAATAAAGCAAATATGCAAATTATACAGGGTTATTTGCATGCACATTGCACAACAGTAAATCCCCACTGTGTTTTCATCCTGAGTCCTATTTCAACATCATTATCACTGACAGGGCAGTGTTAAGTAAGGCAGTGTTAGCTTTTAGGAACACATTTATGATTTACTAATCAATTATTTACAATCCTAGAGAAAACAGAGACATTTAAATGCACACAATATTTATAGATGCTCTAGCTACCGCTGCTGCTAAAAGAAGTCAGGCAGAAGAATATGTTTTATGTCATAAAACCAAGTAAAAACTTGCCTTTGTAAATTGGGAGAATCTTGACTTTTCTGGAAACTTGTTTTTAAAAGGAAACTAAATGTTACTACTTAGAAGTTAGTTAACTCTGGTAATAATGGCTTTTAAACAGAAAATTAATAGCACTAGTTTAAACTTAGTTTTGAAGTATCCTCACTCAGATTTTTTAAGGGTTTGCCTTTATTAGCTGAAACAAAAATTTAAGCAAAGTAATTGCATGCTTTCATATGGAACAGTATTTTCTGATTCTAACCTAAATTAACAATGTGACTTTTCAAAAATAGTGTATGAATGGACTCCAAGATTATTTAAGTAAAATAAAGAATATCTTCAATATTGTACTTTAAAAGGGAAAATTTGGGAAATAGCATAATTGCCAAGGTTGAAGTATTGTTTCTGAAGGTAAGGTGGTGGGTTCTAAAGTCTTATATGTGGCTTCAAATTCCGATTTCCTCATTTCATTTTGATTTATTTTGAACAATTAAAAAAATTCTGAGTTTTTCTTTCTTCATTTCGTATATGGGAATAAGAATAGAATCCACCTTGCAAAGTTATTTGTGCATGCGTGTGATAATCTATGTAGAACACTCAGCATAGTAACCTTCATAAAGGAAGCCATAACATGAATGGTTATAATTCAAGTAAGGATGCTGCCTTTCTTTAAAAATTTGTATTATAAAAACATTTAAATGTTTACAAAAGTAGAGAATTATTTAAAATGCATGGCAAGATTTAGAATTAACCAACGTGACTGCATAATTTTAAGTACATGGCAAATATCATCATGAGCAAAATAAGAAACCAAATGAAATAATGTATATCAGAGGCAGAAATGTAATAATTCTTGCATAAAAAAGTCATCTCAAAATAGAAGATAAAAGAGTACTAACCCTAAAGAAAAGGTAACTAGAAACATAAACAGAACAAATGTATTTTTAACCATATGAAAAGATTCTAAACCTTTCATAATAAGAAAAATGAAAATGAAAATTAAGAAAACATTTTTCACCTATCAGATTGGCAAAATGAAGAATTTGAAAATGCTCTTATTTGGCAAAGTTATGGAAAATTCTCACATGATGGAAATAAGAATCAGTACAATCTCTATAAAAAAATGAACTTGACAATAACTAAAAAACTGTTATCTGTTTACTGTTTGGCCCAACAATTCCATTCTAGAAATACATCTCAAAGATCCATAGGCAAAAATATGAAAACACAATATGTATAAGACGCCTGGTAATAGCAAAAGCCTGAAAGCAAAGAAAGGAGCCATCACTAGGGGACTGACTGAATAAACAATGGTGCATCAAGGATGTAGAATACTGAGAGCAATAACAAACAAAAATAACCTTAGGATATTACTAGGAATCCAGTATGGCATGATCTTCAGAGAATATTATTAATTGAAAAAAGCAAAGTTGATAACACTGTTTATACACTCAGTACTATAAGAGAGATGTTAATACAAACAAGTATATATAAATATGTATGTTTGTATATGTAAATACATGTAAGATATATTTCATATAACTATATATATTATGATATATATGACACAATATGAATTTCTTATAGTAAAACAGAATAATAAACAAGATTTAAAAGGAAAGATTATTTAATAGGAGGAAAAGAGCAGGGTTCAAGGGATAGAGATAGAAGCAGTATTTCTTTAGATTATTGTTTTCAAATACAATTTAAATTTTTCTGGACTCTAGAAATGTAGCAAATACCCAATACATTTAAAAATTAAAACTGTTTATGGAGTCAATAAATACTGTCCTAAAAATAATAGAGTATTTTAATTTAGAGATTTTTCAGATGTATGTAAAGTAAAACATATTAGAACAGGATATAGTAAAATATTATTTTCACTAAATCTTTCTTATTCTACTGAGGTTGTTTCTATATTACTGTGTTTGTCTTAGAATTAATGTCACATGAAGGCTAGAAATAGGATGAAATACGTTTCTACATTAGTGTGCCAATAACAAAGATAATATCAAAAATTATTTAATGGTGCTAACAATAAGAAAGTAAGAAATTCTGTAGAATGAAACTAATCGTGATTATTCCAAGTGTCCGAATATATGTTGGTATTTGTTCTGAAGTGAAAAGCGTAATACACACCGTTTGCTTTTAGACTGATTTAGGCAACATCTTTCACCTATTCCCTCTAGCAGTGATCCAGGTCCTACACTAAAAATGTTACACAGGGGACGAAGGGAAGATGGCAGAAGAGTAAGATGCGGAGATCACCTTCCTCCCCACAGATACACCAGAAATAACATCTACACGTGGAACAACTCCTACAAAACACCTACTGAACGCTGGCAGAAGACCTCAGACCTCCCAAAAGGCAAGAAACTCCCCACGTACTTGGGTAGGGCAAAAGACAAAACAGAGACAAAAGAATAGGGACGGGACCTGCACCAGTGGGAGGGAGCCGTGAAGGAGGAAACGTTTCCACACACTAGGAGCCCCTTCGCGGGCGGAGACTGCGGGTGGCGGAGGGGGGGAAGCTTCGGAGCCGAGGAGGAGAGCACAGCAACAGGGGTGTGGAGGGCAAAGCGGAGAGATTCCCGCACAGAGGATCAGGGCCGACCGGCACTCACCAGCCCGAGAGGCTTGTCTGCTCACCCGCCGGGGTGGGCGGGGCTGGGAGCTGAGGCTCGGGCTTTGGTCGGAACGCAGGGAGAGGACTAGGGTTGGCGGCATGGACACAGCCTGAAGGGGGTTAGTGCGCCACGGCTATCCGGGAGGGAGTCCGGGAAAAGGTCTGGAGCTGCCGAAGAGGCAAGAGACTTTCTCTTCCCTCGTTGTTTCCTGGTGCGCGAGGAGAGGGGATTAAGAGGGCTGCTTAAAGGAGCTCCAGAGACGGGTGCGAGCCGCGGCTGAAAGCGCGGACCTCAGAGATGGGCATGAGACGCTAAGGCTGCTGCTGCCTCCACCAAGAAGCCTGTAAGCGAACACAGGTCACTATCCACACCTGCCTTCTGGGGAGCCTGTGCAGCCCGCCACTGCCAGGGTCCCGGGATCCAGAGACAACTTCCCCGGGAGAACTCACGGCGCGCCTCAGGCTGGTGCAACGTCACGCTGTCCTCTGCCACCGCAGGCTCACCCCGCACTCCGTGCCCCTCACTCCTCCCAGCCTGAGTGAGCCAGAGCCCCCAAATCAGCGTCTCCTTTAACCCCGTCCTGTCTGAGCGAAAAACAGACACCCTCCGGCGACCTACACGCAGAGGCGGGGCCAAATCCAAAGCTGAGCCCCGGGAGCTGTGCGAACAAAGAAGAGAAAGGGAAATCTCTCCCAGCAGCCTCAGAAGCAGCGGATTAAAGCTCCACAATCAACTTGATGTGCCCTGCAGCTGTGGAATACCTGAATAGACAACCAATCATCCCAAATTAAGGAGGTGGACTTTGAGAGCAAGATTTATGATTTTTTCCCCTTTTCCTCTTTTTCTGAGTGTGTATGTGTAAGCTTCCATGTGAGATTTTGTCTGTATAGCTTTGCTTCCACCATTTGTCCTAAGGTTCTATCTGTCCGTTTTTTTTGTTGTTGTTGTTCTTTTTTAAAAAATTTTTTTCTTAATAATTATTTTTTAATTTAATAACTGTATTATATTTTACTTTATTTTATTTTACTTTATCTTTCTTTCTTTTTTCCTTCCTTCCCTCCTTCCTTCCTTCCTCCCTCCCTCCCTCCATCCTTTCTTTTTTTCCTTCTTTTCTTCTTTCTTTCTTCCCTCCTTCCTTCCTTCTTTTCTTTCTTTCTTTCTCTTTCTTTCTTTCTTTCTTTCTTTCTTTCTTTCTTTCTATTTCTACTAATTCTTTCTCTCTACTTTTTCTCCCTTTTATTCTGAGACGTGTGGATGAATGGCTCTTGGTACTGCATCCAGGAGTCAGTGCTGTGCCTCTGAGGTGGGAGAGCCAACTTCAGGACACTGGTCAACAAGAGACCTCCCAGCTCCATATAATATCAAACAGTGAAAATCTCCCAGAGATCTCCATCTCAACGCCAGCACCCAGCTTCATTCAACAACCAGCAAGCTACAGTGCTGGACATCCTATGCAAAACAACTAGCAAGACAGGAACACAACCCCACCCATTAGCACAGAGGCTGCCTAAAATCATAATAAGTCCACAGACACCCCAAAACACACCACCAGATGTGGACCTGCCCACCAGAAAGACAAGATCCAGCCTCATCCACGAGAACACGGGCACTAGTCCCCTCCACCAGGAAGCCTCCACAATCCACTGAAACAACCTTAGCCACTGGGGACAGACACCACAAACAACAGGAACTACGAACCTGCAGCCTGCGAAAAGGAGATCCCAAACACAGTAAGATAAGCAAAATGAGAAGACAGAAAAACACACTGCAGATGAAGGAGCAAGATAAAAATCCACCAGACCTAACAAATGAAGAGGAAATAGACAGTCTACCTGAAAAAGAATTCAGAATAATGATAGTAAAGGTGATCCACAATCTTGGAAATAGAATAGACAAAATGCAAGAAACATTTAACAAGGACCTAGAAGAACTAAATATGAAACAAACAATGATGAACAACACAATAAATGAAATTAAAAATACTCTAGATGGGATCAGTAGCAGAATAACTGAGGCAGAAGAACGAATTAGTGACCTGGAAGATAAAATAGTGAAAATAACTACTGCAGAGCAGAATAAAGAAAAAAGAATGAAAAGAACTGAGGACAGTCTCAGAGATCTCTGGGACAACCTTAAACGCACCAACATTCGAATTATAGGGGTTCCAGAAGAAGAAGAGAAAAAGAAAGGGACTGAGAAAATATTTGAAGAGATTATAGTTGAAAACTTCCCTAATATGGGAAAGGAAATAGTTAATCAAAAACAACAAATAACACACAAGGGAATCCTCATAAGGTTAACAGCTGATCTTTTAGCAGAAACTCTGCAAGACAGAAGGGACAGGCAGGACATATTTAAAGTGATGAAGGAGAAAAACCTGCGACCAAGATTACTCTACCCAGCAAGCATCTCATTCAGATTTGATGGAGAAATTAAAACCTTTACAGACAAGCAAAAGTTGAGAGAGTTCAGCACCACCAAACCAGCTTTATAACAAATGCTAAAGGAACTTCTCTAGGCAAGAAACCCAAGAGAAGGAAAAGACCTACAATAACAAACCCAAAAACAATTTAGAAAATATGAATAGGAACATACATATTGATAATTACCTTAAATGTAAATGGATTAAATGCTCCCACCAAAAGACACAGATTGGCTGAATGGATACAATAACAAGACCCTTATATATGCTGTCTACAAGAGACCCACTTCAGACCTAGAGACACATATAGACTGAAAGTGAGGGGATGGAAAAAGATATTCCAGGCAAATGGAAACCAAAAGAAAGCTGGAGTAGCAATTCTCATAACAGACAAAATAGACTTTAAAATAAAGACTATTAGAAGAGACAAGGATGCTACATAATGATCAAGGAATTGATCCAAGAAGAAGGTATAACAATTGTAAATATTTATGCACCCAACATAGTAGCACCTCAATACATAAGGCAAATACTAACAGCCATAAAAGGGGAAATCGACAGTAACACATTCATAGTAGGGGACTTTAACACCACAGTTTCACCAATGGACAGATCATCCAAAACGAAAATAAATAAGGAAACACAAGCTTTAAATGATATATTAAACAAGATGGATTTAATTGATATTTATAGGACATTCCATCCAAAAATAACAGAATACACATTTTTCTCAAGTGCTCATGGAACATTCTCCAGGATAGATCATATCTTGGGTCAAAAATCAAGCCTTAGTAAATTTAAGAAAATTGAAATTGTATCAAGTATCTTTTCCGACCACAATGCTATGAGACTAGATATCAATTACATGAGAAGATCTGTACGAAATACAAACACATGGAGGCTAAACAATACACTACTTAATAACGAAGTGATCACTAAAGAAATCAAAGAGGAAATAAAAAAATACCTAGAAACAAATGACAATGGAGACACGATAACCCAAAACCTATGGGATGCAGCAAAAGCAGTTCTAAGAGGGAGTTTATAGCAATAGAAGCCCACCTTAAGAAACAGGAAACATCTCGAATAAACAACCTAACCTTGCACCTAAGGCAATTAGAGAAAGAAGAACAAAAAAACCCCAAAGTTAGCAGAAGGAAAGAAATCATAAAAATTAGATCAGAGATAAATAAAATAGAAATGAAGGAAACGATAGCAAAGATCAATAAAACTAAAAGAAGTTGAAAACTTCTTTTCAACAGGAGTCATGAGCTGGTTCTTTGAGAAGATAAACAAACTTGATAAACCATTAACCAGACTCATCAATAAAAAAAGGGAGAAGACCCAAATCAATAGAATTAGAAATGAAAAAGGAGAAGTAACAGCTGACACTGCAGAAATACAAAAGATCATGAGAGATTACTACAAGCAACTCTATGCCAATAAAATGGACAATCTGGAAGAAATGAACAAATTCTTAGAAATGCACAAGCTGCCAAGACTGAATCAGGAAGAAATAGAAAATATGAACAGACCAAACACAAGCACTGGCATTGAAACTGTGATTAAAAATCTTCCAACAAACAAAAGCCCAGGACCACATGGCTTCACAGGCGAATTCTATCAAACATTTAGAGAAGAGTTAACACCTATTCTTCTCAAACTCTTCAAAAATATAGCAGAGGGAGGAACACTCCCAAATTCATTCTACGAGGCCACCATCACCTTGATACCAAAACCAGAAAAAGATGTCACAAAGAAAGAAAACTAGAGGCCAATATCACTGATGAACATAGATGCAAAAATCCTCAACAAAATACTAGCAAACAGAATCCAACAGCACATTAAAAGGATCATACACCATGATCAAGTGGGGTTTATTCCAGGAATGCAAGGATTCTTCAATATATGCTAATCAATCAACGTGATACACCATATTAACAAATTGAAGGAGAAAAACTGTATGATCATCTCAAAAGATGCAGAGAAAGCTTTTGACAAAATTCAACACCCATTTATGATAAAAGCCCTGCAGAGAGTAGGCACAGAGGGAACTTTCCTCAACATAATAAAGGCCATATATGACAAACCCACAGCCAACATTGTCCTCAATGGTGAAAAACGGAAAGCATTTCCACTAAGATCAGGAACAAGACAAGGTTGCCCACTCTCACCACCCTTATTCAACATAGTTTTGGAAGTTTTAGCCACAGCAATCAGAGAAAAAAAGGAAATAAAAGGAATCCAAATTGGAAAAGAAGAAGTAAAGCTGTCACTGTTTTCAGATGACCTGAAACTATACATAGAGAATCCTAAAGATGCTACCAGAAAGCTACTAGAGCTAATCAATGAATTTGGTAAAGTTGCAGGACACAAAATTAATGCACAGAAATCTCTTGCATTCTTATACACTAATGATGGAAAATCAGAAAGAGAAATCAAGAAAACACTCCCGTTTACGATTGCAACAGAAAGAATAAAATATCTAGGAATAAACCTACCTAAGGAGTCAAAAGTCCTGTATGCAGAAAATTATAAGACACTGATGAAAGAAATTAAAGATTATACAAATAGATGGAGAGATATACCATGTTCTTGGATTGGAAGAATCAGCATTGTGAAAATGACTCGACTACCCAAAGCAATCTACAGATTCAATGCAATCCCTATCAAACTACCGCTGGCATTTTTCACAGAACTAGAACAAAAAATTTCACCATTTGCCTGGAAACACAAAAGACCCCGAATAGCCAAAGCAATCTTGAGAACCAAAAACGGAGTTGGAGGAATCAGGCTCCCTGACTTCAGACTGTACTACAAAGCTACAGTAATCAAGACAGTATGGTACTAGCAGAAAAACAGAAAGATAGATCAATGGAACAGGATAGAAAGCCCAGAGATAAACCCACGCACATATGGCCACCTTATCTTTGATAAAGGAGGCAGGAATGTACAGTGGAGAATGGACAGCCTCTTCAATAAGTGGTGCTGGGAAAACTGGACAGGTACATGTAAAAGTGTGAGATTAGATCACTCCCTAACAACATATACAAAAATAAGCTCAAAATGGATTAAAGACCTAAATGTAAGGCCAGAAACTCTCAAACTCTTAGAGGAAAACATAGGCAGAACACTCTATGACATAAATCACAGCAAGACCCTTTTTGACCCACCTCCTAGAGAAATGGAAATAAAAACAAAAAAAAAAAAACAAATGGGACCTAATGAAACTTCAAAGCTTTTGCACAGCAAAGGAAACCATAAACAAGACCAAAAGACAACCCTCAGAATGGGAGAAAATATTTGCAAATGAAGCAACTGACAAAGGATTAATTTCCAAAATTTACAAGCAGCTCATGCACCTCAATAACAAAAAAAAAAGAGAATCCAATCCAAAAATGGCAGAAGACCTAAATAGACATTTCTTCAAAGAAGATATACAGACTGCCAACAAACACATGAAAGAATGCTCAACATCATTAATCATTAGAGAAATGCAAATCAAAACTACAATGAGATATCATCTCACACCAGTCAGAATGGCCATCATCAAAAAATCTATAAACAATAAATGCTGGAGAGGGTGTGGAGAAAAGGGAACACTCTTGCACTGCTGGTGGGAATGTGAATTGATACAGCCACTATGGAGAACAGTATGGAGGTTCCTTAAAAAACTAAAAATAGAACTACCACATGACCCAGCAATCCCACTACTGGGCATATACCCTGTGAAAACCATAATTCAAAAAGAGTCATGTACCAAAATGTTCATTGCAGCTCTATTTACAATAGCCTGGAGATGGAAACAACCTAAGTTTCCATCATCAGATGAATGGATAAAGAAGCTGTGGCATATATATATATATATACAATGGAATATTACTCAGCCATAAAAAGAAACGAAATTGAGCTATTTGTAATGAGGTGGATAGACCTAGAGTTTGTCATACCAAGTGAAGTAAGTCAGAAAGAGAAAGACAAATACCGTATGCTAACACATATATATGGAATTTAAGGAAAAGAATGTCATGAAGAACCTAGGGATAAGTCAGGAATAAAGACACAGACCTACTATAGAACGAACTTGAGGATATGGGGAGGGGGAAGGGTGAGCTGTGCGAAAGCGAGAGAGAGGCATGGACATATATACACTACCAAACGTAAGGTAGATAGCTAGTGGGAAGCAGCCACATAGTATAGGGAGATCAGCTCGGTCCTTTGTGACCACCTGGAGGGGTGGGATAGGGAGGGTGGGAGGGAGGGAGACGCAAGAGGGAAGAGATATGGAAACATATGTATATGTATAACTGATTCACTTTGTTATAAAGCAGAAACTAACACACCATTGTAAAGCAATTATACCCCAATAAAGATGTTAAAAAAATGTTACACAAATACCCTTTATAAATCGGGTAATATTTATCTTTCCTATGGAAAGAGAGGGAAAACTTTTGAAGGAGTTACGTCTCAGACAATTTACAACTTATTTTCACTGTGTTTTCATAGGTATTTTTTCCAATTTTGCTTAAATTATTTGCCAACTGAGAAGACAAAATTGCAAAAAATGCTGTTCATCCAAAACTGATTATGGTAACAACCTGTTGCTATTTTGCTTTAGAAAAATCACTATCGATTGTCTTTACATCTGTTCCATTTCTTCTTTCTTCTGAATCGAACCCCAATTTTGTTCACTCTTCTGTGAGCGGACAAGAGAAGCTGGGTCTTTTTGGAACCACAGGGAGTGAATTATGGTAGGTCTAATTTGTTCTTGGTGGTCTTAATCCCCTTGATAAATAATAGGCTTTAGCATTGTCATGTGATGCACATTTGTCCAATGAAACAAAAGAGAAAGCATTCTGCAGATTTTCTCAAAAAGTCTTTCTTATCCTTACACAGGGAGAGGAGATAAAAAAGTTCCCATTTCCTTCGACAGTGTTACTACCTGCATACAGTGCCTCTTAGTGTGACAACCATCTTGGAACCATGAGGAAAAGAAATGTAAGAGGACAATGCTGGGATGGTAGTGCAGATAAATATAAAAGAACCTGGGCTTTTGGGAATATTGTTGAGCCATTGAACTGATCCAACTGTGGGACTGCACTTTCCCAGGTTTTCCATTACCTGAAATAATACATGACATTATTTTAAGTTATTTTGAGTTTATTTCTTTTTAGTTGCATCCAAGTGCTTATCAACTGAATTATTTTATATTATAGAATTGTTTTTTCTTCATTTTTTCCAAACCATGGCAAGCACTTTTCTCCCTAAATTATTGTTTTCAATACATTACCTAGAATTGCCCAAAAACTCAATATATCACGTTTAATCTTCTATGCCTACTTTTTAAAGGCTCTATCAGCTGCTCAAGTTCTTCCTTTTGCAGTTAAGCCTATTAACTTTCTCTCTTCTGTGATTTTCATGTCTGTTTATTTTCTCTTGTTTCTCCAATGTTTTCCATTTTCCTCTTTATTTAAATATTACCAACCCATTTTTTACCCCAAACAAGTCCCACACACCTCACTTATTAGATCTTTTTCCCTACAATACTGCATCCAACGTCAGTTCATTTAGCAACATGGAAAACATGTATATATCACTGTCTCATTCTTCCATATTTAGTAGAAATATTAATGCTAATGAAGACCTCATTTCTTTTCAACAGGAGTCATGAGCAAAGACATGCCACTAAATCAAGTAGTGTTAAAAATCCAGAAATAGCAAAATTAAAACCACCAAATCAATAAATATTATTTAGTAAGAGTTTATTGTGTATAGGAGAACAGTTCACAAACTGGGAGCTTTCAAAACTAAAAACTGATATGACGCTCAGGGGCATGAAGTTATAGAATGGTTTATATAGTAACGCTAAGGAAGTTGTTAACCTTTACAATGACTGATTATCACAATGGGGGTTTATACATGGCAGGAGACTGGTTAAAACTGATATTCAAATATAATTTCTTTAAAATATTTCTTTGTGACTATATATTTATTTATGAGGATAGTAAAAATTACACTTTAAAAAAATTAAATTAAATTTTTAAAAAAGGTGATTATCTCATACCATATTTAGGAAGATGATTTAAGTGTCTCTTATGTTTATCAGAGGCATTTACAAGACATAACCTAAGGTAAGTTTTGCTTATGTTCATGAAATAAGCTATATTTAATTTTGCTTATGTGGCTTAAATGGTTTTGTCTGCTCAGGTAGTCCTCAAGTCTGGTCTCCACTTTGTATTTAATTTTAACAGTACTAAGCTTAGAGTTACAGTATTATGTTTCCAAATGTACATTTAATCGATGTGCTAAACTTCAGTGAGCTAATTTTTTGCACATGAGCATTAAATGTAAACAGAGGATTAGTAGTATTACATAGTAAAAATAAAATCTTAACTTGTGATTAGAATTCTATAAATACATTATAAGGACTAATTTTGTGAATGGCCACTATAAAATGTTTTTATAGTATAAATGTCAATGAATAAATATTTGTACAGAGTCAAAAATTGGGTCAATGAGCAGTTCTGAGGGGTAATCTGTTTAAAAATTGATCCAGTTTTATAAGTCTTAATGCACAAAAGAATAGGTTTGCAATCATAGTTCTGTGAAGGTTAAAAAGCTATATTTAGGTTTCTATAAAATTTACATTCCACATTTTCAGGTTTTTTCTTGCCTAAAAATGTCATTGCCTATCATTAAGAAAAAGCAACAAAGTTCAGAATGCAGTACCTTATGCTAACACAATTTGGATTCATTGGTAAGAATGAATTTTAGCTATAAACCAAAATAAATTAGGAAAACTGGTATAATTATTCATATAAGAGAAAAAAGCGATTTCTTTTTTGTAGTACTTGGAGAGTAATAGACATAGTATTTTTTTGATTCAAAAGCAATCATGAGCAATGCTTAGAAGACATGTTTGTTACTACAAAGTACTTTGACAAAGTGTTAGACCCTGTGCAAAGACAATTTACTAAGTAGCATCTCTAAATTTTAGGACAATGTAATTTAAGATACATGTTTTTAGTATTTAATGTGTTATTTTATCTGAAAAAACCAACAGTAAAAATAAAATTTTATTGTTTACTGAATAAAATTCCTTAGAATATAAACAATATGCTAATCTTTTTAAAAAATCTATACTTATTAGAAATTAAAGAATGACTTTCTGTAAATATTTTCAGGAAAAATGGTTTAATTTTGAAGAAAAACTGGTAAGAAAATATCTTCCTAATTTTTATCTTTGCTGTTTAGCCATATACATGTGTCTGAAATATATATATATATATATATATATATATTTTTTTTTGCGGTATGCGGGCCTCTCACTGCTGTGGCCTCTCCCGTTGCGGAGCACAGGCTCCGGACACGCAGGCTCAGCGGCCATGGCTCACGGGCCCAGCAGCTCCACGGCATGTGGGATCTTCCCGGACCGGGGCACAAACCCGTGTCCCCTGCATCCGCAGGTGGAATCTTAACCACTGCGCCACCGGGGAAGCCCTGAAATTTTTATATTTAAGGCTTCCAATATTTCATGTCAATAGCTAATGCACATTGAATCCTGATAATAGTGTTATGTCACCATGGAATGTATTTTATTAACAACAATTAAAGTTAATAACAGTTGGTAACAATTTTTGAAATTTTATTTTGTGCTAGGTAATATCCTAAAGTCTTTACAGATATTAACCACATTTATTTTTACAATAATCCTCTTAGGAAGAACCATTAATAACCCAGTTTCACAGTACAAAAATTGAAAATAAGGAATATTAAATATGTGACTGGTTCAGGCTGTGATAATTTAAGTGTCAGAGCTGAGAAATAAACTCCAATCTATTTTCCAACATTTTACTATATTTATAAGTAATGAAATCATCATTCTATTTTATTCATACAGAAAAACTTTCCAAAGGCAAATTCGTTGGCATAGCCAAGATACAGAGTAATTCAATCACAAAGAATATTAATGGCCATATAGTAAAAATATGCTTTGAATGCTAAAATGCCATCCTCTTTAACTAGTGTGTTAGTGTATAACTGCTAAGTGAAATATGCACCTGAGACAACTATAAGGTCAATATTATAATGTGCTGACTGCAAAGAAAATTTTGGATTTTGGATTACATGATTTTGGATTACATGTGTCTCCATATAATTCAGTCATTAGAATTTATCACGTAAAGACTCACAGACCATATCTAATCTCTATTCCAAAGGACACCAAAGATAATTATTAATATTCCTTTGATTCTTCTGTTTTCTAGTTCAAACTCTGATAATGAGATTGAATGGCTGTGGTTAACTTGCTGCAAGCACATGCAAAATAAACAAGTGTCAGAGATTTTATTTAACTTACTAACCAATAGGCATTAAAATTGAAACAAAAATGTGAGAAGTTTAGTATACACGGGCAATTTAATAAATACATTTAAGAAAAGTACAAATTTAGGTTTGGATACAAAACTGGTTAATGTCCAACAGGGCAATAAGCCACAATATCTGGGGCTATACATTCTGTGGTTATTCAAATCTCTATTAGACAAAAATCTGCAAGTTAACTTCCGCCCCAGAGTTTTAAATTGTCTGTTTAATAAAATGCTCAGAACTGTACTGGCCAATAATCTTTTATGACTATTTCTAAGAATTTAGATAATTTTTCTAACGTTGCAACTAAACATTCTTTGAAACTTAAATGATCTCACTTCAGTTCCACTTCAGTAAAATTTCCTATGCCTTAACTTAAGTCACTTAATCTATGAAATCTTAGAATTCAGCTTGCCTGTCAATTACTACCTTTTCTTGTTATTTTTTCTTTATGTCCACTCCGTTTAAACTTTATAGAGACAACCAGCACTATTGTTTACAATCAGTGCATAAACTGGCTACTGACTCTACTTTTTATAAATATTACCTAAAACTGTGGTTCAACACTTTAATCTCATTTCTTCTAAAATTATACCACTTATTGAGGTATGATTGATATGTAAAAGACTGTACATTAAAAAATGATATGACATATAAAAAGTGGTATTTAGTGTATATAACTTGAGGAATTTGAGGGTAAGTACACACCCAAGAAACTGTCACCACTGTCAAGGCCACAAACATGGACATCATCTCCTAGTTTCCTCCAGCCTTTTTCTTCTTCTTCTACTTCCTTTTCCTACTATTATTATTATTTAATACATATTTATTTACTATATGTAATATAGAACTATAAATATATGTTACATATAATGGTAAAAACACTTAACATAAGATCTATCATCATAGCAAAATTTAAGTATACAATACAATATTGTCAGCTATAGGCACTATGCTCAATAACAGATCTCCAGTACTTATTTATCTTGTGTAATTGAAACTATTCTACTCTCTGCTTCCATGAGTTTGACTATTTTAGGTTCCACATACAGGTAAAATCTTACAGTATTTGTCTTTCTCTGACTTATTTCACTTAGCATAATACCCTCCAGGTCAATTCATGTTGTCACAAATGAAAGGATTTCCTCCTTTTTTTAGGTCTGAATATTTCATTATTTGTATATGCCACTTTTTAAATCTTTTTATCTATTGATGGTCATTTAGGTTGTTTCCATATCTTGGCTACTGTAATACTGTAATGAACATGGAAGTGCAGATATCTCCCCAAGATCCTGATTTTATTTCCTTTGGGTATATAATGAGAAGTAGAATTGCCGGATCATGTGCTACTTCTATTTTTAATTTTTTGAGGAATCTCCATACTCTTTTCATTAATGGCTGTACCAATTTACAGTCCTTTCACCTATGTACCAGGGTTCCTTTTTACCACATCTTCCCCAGCATTTATTATCTTCTCTTTTTTTTGAAAATTGCTACCCTAAAAGATATGAGATAATGTTTCCTTGATGAATAGTAATATTGAGTACATTTTCTTATATCTGTTGGCCATATGTTTTCTTCTTTAGATAAATATCTATTCAAATTCTTTTTATTGAATTATTTATTTTTTTGCTATTGATTTGTATGAGTTCCTTTTATATTTTGGATATTAACCCCTTAACAGATATATGATGTGCAAATATTTCTCCAATTCTGTACATAGTTTGCTTTTTCACTCTGTGGATTATTTCCTTTGCTATACAAATGCTTTTTAGTTTGATGTAGGATCATTTGTCTATATTTGCTTTTGTTTCCCATATTTATGGTGTCATTGCCAAAAAAATCATTGCCAAGATCAGTTTCAAGGAGTGTTTCACTATGTTTTCTTCTAGGTTTATGGTTTCAAGACTTACATTTAAGCATTTAATCCATTTTGAATTGCTTTTTGCGTGTAGTGTAAGATAAGAATCCAATTTTTTATTTGTGACTGCTTTCATTTCTTTTATCAATGTCTTATAGTTTTTAGTGTACAGATTTTCACCTCCTGGATGGAGACCCATGTACAGTGTTCTATATTCCTCGAGTCTCTGATCCAAACAAACACTTTTCTATTCAGCTGGAATGAAATGATAGTCTGACTATATTCTAGTCCTTTTCCACTGACTGGAAGAGCCAAAACTCTTTAGGAATAGGGGGAATCATGAATGGGATGAGGGCATCAAATAATGTTTGAAACTTATTTATTGTGCCATCAGCAACCTACTTTTAACAACATCAACTTTGCTCCATATGTAGAGCTCTCTAGAATGAAATTATTATTTTTCAGCATTAACCAAAGACAATCTCAAAAAATTTTAATGTTTCTTTTGACAGATTTCTACAATTCTTTCTTTTTGAGACTTCTCTACAAATTTAAATTCTGTTGTTTACTTTGTAAGAATACATTTATATCATTTACTTATGTAGAGAAGTGAATATCTCCTTTTCCTAATCTTGTTCTAATTTAGAAAAGTAGTAATTAAAAATCTGAAAACATATTGATTAACTGTAAATTAAAAATTACACTAGTTCATGCTATGTTTTACATTTTGATAGACACTTAAATCCATCCTCCAACACTGCAAAACACTAGTGCAAGCTGTATCTATTTTTATAGTTTTAGGCCTTTGAAGCATAAAACTGATAAGGTATTAATTAAATGAAGCATTTATTAATAAACATGCTGAAAAACATTCCTTAAATACTAGCCCAGAAATTCTAAAATTAAAAATACACACTCAGGGCTTCCCTGGTGGCGCAGTGGTTGGGAGTCTGCCTGCCGATGCAGGGGACACGGGTTCGTGCCCTGGTCCGGGAAGATCCCACATGCCGCAGCGCCCGTGAGCCATAGCCGCTGAGCCTGCGCGTCCGGAGCCTGTTGCTCCGCAACGGCAGAGGCCACAACAGTGAGAGGCCCGCGTACCGCAAAAAAATAAAAATAAAAAAATACACACTCAAAATAGTCTTATGAATGCATATTTCTCAGGAGTTAGAGAAAAGTTCTGCTTTCTCAGAGTGAAGTGCCTCTTGTTATTTTTATGTTTAAAGAGGAAACACTAAAAAAGTTTTCCTTTTAAAGGAAACTCACTGTTAAAATGCTATAAAAATGAACTGACATTAAATAATAGACAAAGTTGAAAAAAAATTTTGTATTCTAAAATCCCTAATGCTACTATTTAAATGTAGTGAATTGAATTATCTTTAAATTTTGTTTTCATTTTACTGTTCTTTTTTGTTTAGAATTAATGCTTTTTTTTTAAGATTCGAACATGTTATTAGACTAACTGGCTTTATTAATGTTACTATTAATAAATGTTATGATTACAACAGATCTAACACTTTATGACAGACTGATGGCAGGTATTTATCTGGGAAAACTTGTCATAACAAAATGAATAAACCAAGATATCAAATCTTACCATTCTTAAGACACATTTATTATTTGTTGACATTAAACACTATCTTTACTGGCTTTTGGAAAATATTGTTATGATGTAATTTTCATCAAAATAATGAACCTCTGGGCAAAGTATAAAATCTTGTAATAGATCTTAAGCTCAGTTCAAAAGCAACCAAGCACACTACCATTGTATCAGAAGGTGTCTGTGTAAATATAAGGACATGACATAATCTATAACACTGTGATTGAATGTGAGCATTTGACATATTATTGTCAGATGCAAGAGTTGAAAAGATAGGAGATGAAGCATGGAAGACAGAAGGAACAAAGTTCAGAAAGCTGTAAGAACAGGGTCAATCTACGATCTTTTAATGTGTGAATGGTCTTTTCCTTTTCTTTCTAATTAATCTACTTTTTCTTTGAAAATAAAAAGAAGATACCTTCAAGTTCAAACAACTGTGACTTGTAGATGTCCTGTCAAATACAAAATAATAAGACTTAAAAATCAATTTCAGTTTAAAGAGTCAAGTGTTCTATTTTCCTTTCTAGTTCTATATCTCATTTAATTTTGTGACTTCAGTCTCTATCTATGCATACATAAAGTTGATGTTTTTAAAAATTCAGGATGATAAAAGATTCATCATGTCAATTTCTAAATAAAAGAACTATATTAGACTTGTTTTGATAATATCCAATTAAAATGTAATTGCCATTAGGCATTACTTTAAAATAATTTTATATATATCAATAATACTAATATATATATCATATGACTCAGATTTATTACTATTTATCACTTTGAAATTGTATGTACAAAATATGTAAAATTTATTATAATGTTAAATCTCTATACTTTAGAAATTCTATGATAGTTTTGGGAATACGAAAGCATTGAGAGTGCCAATTATGTGCAAAAAAATGCAAATACAAAGTTAACACAAAATATTATTTTTGCCATTTCAGAACTTAAAATTTTCTATATAATAAATCCACTTAAATTTTCATTCATTAAAACTGCTCAAAGACCCAAATCTTTATGTCTTGTTAATGCAGTGTAATCAACTGACCATATCCTGACCGATAGTTACTAATAGTAAGGAGCAATCACCCATTCTGGTGGTTTCCCAGTAGCCCATAACTAGCCCTGATTAGGTATTGTCATTGTCTTTCACAACATAACAACTTTGCTCTTTATCTTGCTGTAGACTTAAGGAGGATAAATCTATATCACTGGAAAAAAAATAACAACAATAATGGTGGGGATGTTGGCAGAAATTGTATTCTAAGCCATAGTCAAGGGATACCATTTGACAAAATTCTGGAATAGCTTGATTGTACACTACTTGAAGAGCCCTATCATATTAAGAACAACAGCTTTTGAGGAATTGAAACATAGGCAGCACACGTTCAGAAAAGCCAACTGATTTTATATAGTTTTCTACTGTTTAATGGATCTGATAAAACACTAGGTGAAACTATATAAGAAACATTAACATTGTTTACCTAATTTAGGCTCAATTATTTTTTTCTACATAAAACAAAATCAATATAAAGCATGCCTAGTTCACTTTCATTTTCATTTCTGCCAAAATATTTGAAATAAATTTCTTACTTAGAAATATAGTGTTGCAGAATGGAATATACAAAAATATCAAGACACCAATTTTGCCTGAAATTAAAAGATAATGGAGCTAGAAATGACAGCATCATGTTCCTCTATATGTTTTACCAAAAACTTCCAAAGGGGGCAGGAAAAAACCCTCAAGAATCAGGGGATGGTCTACACTAGTGTTAAATGCTGCTGAGAACCAAGTACTGTGTATTGATTTAGCGACTTCTAGGTCATTCAAGATGTCAAGTAGATTGACAATTATGATATGTAAAATATATAAGGATTAACTAACTAAAAGAACATGGACACTTTTATTTTTTAATTGTGTGTTCCATACATACATATTTTCTGAGTACTTAATTTTTTAAAAAAAATCATCAATTTAATATTGTCAGTAATTTTTATATGACATTTTTTTCTTCAAACCTAACTTATGGTACAAGTTGAATTTTTAAGAAAGAGTGAGTGGAGTGTCATTATCCCAGCTCTTGATCTACTTTGCTCCTGTCTGATTCTCTATCTTCAGGTGTATGCTGGTGGTAGAAAGTTAATGCTCATAGTGTTTAAGTAAATTTTTATCAGCCACCCAACATGAAAGGCTTTTTGGACTTAGATGGGACTGCTGGTTAGGTTCTGTGGCTATTTAGAAAACCATATACAACTTGTGGTCCATTTACTACACTGTTGTGAAACTTTTAAAACTAGGATTCCTAGAATCCACTGCTTACAGGACACTTTTTACTTTTGCTCCCTAGAAAATGATTTTCTTCCAAAAATATAAGAAAGATATTCCTGTTTCTATACCCCAACCAATTTTAGGGTTTTTATAAGTGGTTGTTTTTCTCTGAAAGGGAAAAAGAAAGGCTATGACCAGACAAAAAAGACAACAACTCCATCTGCCACTGAATATAGCCTCATTCACTGGGTGAACCATTATCTGATTTCAGTGTAGTGTGGACAGTATCTACTGGTAACAAACTGTGAGCAAAGTAGAATCAAAATCTCCTTTTGCTTTTTAGAAACTTATTTGATGACACTTTAACTTTTTTCTGATTCTAAGTGATTTACTCAGGATTATAGTTTTAAATTCAAAGCATATGTTACTGCTAGTGGACGCTTTGTCAGACTTTAGCTTCTTATGCGCTCCTCTTCTGTCTACAAACTATAAATTAATATTACTTGTGAATATAGATGCAAATATCCTCAATAAACTGTAGCCAACCAAATTCAGCAGCATATTAAAAGGATTACATAACATTACCAAGTGGGATTTATCCCAGGAATTCAAGGATGTTTCAACATAAGAAAATTAATTAATGTAATATACCAAATTAACAGAACGAAGAAAACTAATAACCATAGTTCATCACAATTGATGCAGAAAAAAATATTTAACAAATTACAACAACTTTTGATGGTAAAAACTCAGAAAACTATAAATACAGAGGACTTCCTCAACATAGTAAAAACATTTATAAAAAACCCAAAGCTAACATCATACTCAGTGGTGAGGGATTGAAAACTTCCTCCCTAGCATCAGAATTAAGACAAAGATGCCCACTTTCATGACTCCTACTCAACAATTTACTAGCATTTCTAGCTAAAAAAAAAAAAAAAAGTCAAGGAAAGAAAAGCACTAAACTGGAAAGGAAGAAGTAGAATTATAGCTATTTTCTGATTACAAGATCATCAGAAATTTGTGGACTCCTAAAGAGTCCACAAAAAATTCTACTGGAGATAATTTTAAAAATCCAGCAAAATCATAAGTACAAGATCAATGCAAATGTCAGTTGTGTTTTTCTATACCAGCAATAAACAATCTGAACAGGAAATTAAGAAAATAATTCTATTTACAATGGAATCAAAAAGAATAAAATACCTAGAAATAAGTTGAACCAAGGAAGTACAAGACCTACAGAAGAAAATTGCTGAAAAAATTTAAAGAAGACCTAAATAAACAGAAATATATTCCATGTTCATGGATGGTCAAACTTAATCATATTATGATAACAATACTACCCTAAACAATCTACAGAGTCAAGGCAATCTCTATCAAAATTTCTAGCAAATCCTTAACAAAATTTTAAGAAATAGAAAACATGATCCTTAAATTAACATAGAATTTCAAGGGACCCCCCCATAATCTCTTTCTTGAGAAAGAAGAATAATGTTGGAAGTCTCACATTTCCAAATTTCAAAACTTACTACAAAGCTACAGTAATCAAATGGCATGTTAGCATAGGAATAGGCATATAGAAGCCAATGAAACTGAATGAAGAGCACAGAAATAAACCCATACATTGGTTTTCAATAAGGGTATCAAGATCAATCAATGGGGGGAAATATAGTCTCTTCATCAGTGGTATTTGAATAGCTGGATATGCACATGCAAAAAAGTTGAACCCCTACCTCACACCATCAACTAAAAATATATCAACAACATAAATACAGGAGATAAAAACATAAAATCCTTAGTAGAAAACAGACATCTTCATAATCTTGGTTTTAGCCTTGGATTCTTAGATGTAACAGCAAATGCGCAAGCAACAAAGGAAAAACTTAAATTGGATTTTGATAAAATTTCAAAAATTTGTGATTCAGAATATACCAGGAAAGTGAAAAGACAACCTACAGAATGAAAGAAAATATTTGCAATCCTTATATCTAACAGGGCCTAATATCCATAATAAATGAAGAACACTTACAACTCAAAAACAAAAATGCAAACATCCCAATTTTAAAAAAGGACTTGAATAGACACTTCTTCAAATATATATATATATATATATATATATACACACACACACACACACACACACACACACACACAATGTGCAACAAACACGTGAAAAGAAATGGTTAGTTATTAGGGAACTGAAAATCAAAATCACAATGACATACAATATCACCCACTAGGATAGCTATAATAAAACAAAAAGAAAACGAACAAGTGTTTACAAAGATAAGGAGAAATTAAAATCCTGAACATTACTGGTGGAAATATAAACTGCATAGTGACTGTGGAAAACAGTTTGGTGGTTCCTCAAAAAGTTAAATGTGGAATTACCATATGATCCAGCAATTCCACTCCTAGGTATTTACCAGAAAGAACTAAAAACAGGTACACAAACAAATTCATGCACATTTTTGTTCAGTAGCCAAAAGGTGGAAACAACCCAAAAGTCATAAACAAATGAATGGATAACTAAATTGTGATACATACATACAATGGGACAATTATTCAGCCATAAAATGAATGAAGTACTGATAAATGCTTCAATGTGGATGAAAATCAAAAACTTTATGCCAGGTGAAAGAAGCTGGACACTGAAGATCACCTACTATATGATTCCATTTGTGTGAATATATAGAATAAGTAAATCCATATGCATAAAGAAGACTGAGGTTTCCAGGGGCTGGAGAGAGGAGGAAATTTGGAGTGGCTGCATAATGAGTACAAAGTTTCCTTTGTAGGTGATAAAATGCTTCTTTTTCGAGTGATAGATAGTGGTTGCAAAACATTGTGAATCTAGTAAATGCCACTGATTTGTACATTAAAATGATTAATTTTATGTTTTGTGAATTTCCCTTCAATTAAAAGCAATTGCAAAAATGTCTGTCATAAGTCATTTGAGAGCTCTAAAATATATAACATCATGTAAGATCTTTCGGAATCTCTATGGTATATATTGCAAGGTAAAGTAACTAAGGAGAAGGTGATTTCTATTTTCTTCAATGCTTTCCATTTCATTCGACAAACATAATTTTACACAATTCTTAGCATCTTGTCTTTGTTTCTGTTGGTATAAACAAACTGAGTTGAAAAGTTTAGAATCGTAGGGTGTAAAAGGAAAAAAATAATAAGAGAATTTGCAATCAAATTCCAGAAATTCCCATAGTGGAATAGGAATATGTAGCTCAGTATTCTCAACTAGCTGTCCACCTGGGCTGAAACACTGGTTTCATCTTTTTCCAACAGTATTACATTGAATAGGCAACATTTTCTTCTCTAGCCTCAATTTCTTTCAAAAAAGGTAAAATTTAAGAGTTAGAATGTGCATAATACTGGCATTTTTATTATATAATTTTTGAGAACTTAAATGTGTGACCATATGTAAATCAACAAGATTTTCAACTCTGACATATTATAAGGGGCAAATCATAATAATAATTGTTATTATTAAGTTCCATCATTTGCTTGAGCTGTGGATTTAACCTACCTCCTTTTGCCACTAAGCTGCAATGCTCTTTCTTATTGACAAAACATGTGCTCCATTTCTGTCACTACTTCATTATTGCTATAAATTCTTGTATGATAATTCTATTCTAAATATTTAGTTTTAATTGAACCTCTCCTGTTTATACCTCTGAAGTTTTTCAAATGAAGTAACATATTTAAATATTCTCAAATCTATGCTCAATGATATTGTTATTGCTATAAATGTATGGACAAAATAAATCAATGATTAGTGCTCCAAAATTCTATTCCTTAACATAGAATTCTTTTGGTTACCAAATAATATTTGACTAGAAAATCATGATTTTTATGTTTAGGATTAAAAATACTTTGTTTTTCTATTTATAACTCAGAAATAAAGACACATACATGTGAAAATCATGGCATAGTGATTCATAAGTGATGGAAAAAGTAACCTATTGGAATATTTTAAATTTGAATCTTTGGTAAGGTAATAGTTGAACAAGCAACTGTGACTCTGTTCTATAAATGAAACTGTCATTTTCATAGCTATCTTATTCATAAGTAAATTCCCTTCAATAAATCTTTAACCTTAAATATATTTTAATAGTGTATTAGTCTGCTCAAGCTACCTCAGACTTGGTGGTTTAAACATAGAATTTTATTTCTCACAGTTCTGGAGACTTTAAGTCTAAGATCAAGATACTAACAATGCAGGTTTTATTATGAGGCCTCTTCTCTTGGCCTGTAGGTGACCACCTTCTTGCTAGGTGCTCCTATGACCTCTTCTTTATGTGTGCAGTGGCTGGGGGAACTCTCTGGTGTCTCTTCTTCTAGTAGATAGTAGTCTCTTCTTCTAGATAGGATACTAATCCTATAGGACCAGAGCCCTACCCTAATGACCCCATCTAGCTTTAATTACCCCTTTATAGATCCTCTCTCCAAATACAATCACATTATGGGTAAGGGCTTAAATGTAGAAACTGAGGGGGAACACAGTTCAGTACACAGCAAATAGATACGTTTTCCAAAGTAAAAATTTTTTCAAAGCTAAGTTTCAGTTACATCAATATTGCGTGTATATTAAATAGTTCCAGGGTCCAAAGAGAGAAAATATACATTTTATTTCAGATTTACACAATTTGGAATCACATTAAAACTTGATATAAAATCATCCTTTTAAAATATTAGTATAAATATACATATTATTTAAAAATTATTTTAAACACAGAAAAATAAAGAATGAGAAAAAGCTGCTGATGGAGAAGATGTCTACCCATCAACAGACCATTACCAATTTCATCTTATGCTACAATAAAGCATGCTGTATAGAAATGATTGCATTTGAAGTTATTGGTACATTTGAATGCAAACTACCCAACCATAAAATATGAGGCTTCCATTTGCTATAAAAATAAATTAGGAGGCAATGCTTTTCTGGCAAAGCCATTTGAGCACCTCAGTTCATAACTATTCATGGTACCATTAACAGATGTCTTTGCTCTCACTGTGAGCCGCCTTATGATATTGTTGTATTCAGCATTACTTTACAGCTAAAGTGAATGTAGGCAACTTGTTTTAGGATATCATAAAACCTATCCTGATGTAGAGATCCTGAGGGAACTTATACAATAATGTTACCACCATAAATAATTTTCTTCTTATGAAATCATGATTCCCGTTACACTTTTAGAGCTACCAGAAGTACTGTTTAACATCATCATTTCCATGATAATATCTCAGTAAATCACAAAAAAGTAATACTTTGTGCAGAAAGTGAGTGTTTTCCTTTGGGAACATAAGTTTTCACTTCTAAATTAAAAGTTGCAGGAAGTGAACACTAACCATGACATATGTTGCTTATTGACACTAAAAATACTTTTTTCTTTAAGGAATCACTCTAATTTAAGGCATGCTGCTAGTGACTTATTAGTACACTGTAAAAAAGATAAACCTTTCAAGAAAACAATTAAATATGAACATTGCTTTTGCTAATCATCTATTGGTATGAAATTTCTAGGAGATATTTAAGAATTGTTAAGTACTACTATCTTCAAAGGAGCTGTCATGAATGTGCACACAATGCACACACACTCACACACACACACCGATATGCCTGTGGAAGCAGTAAATGTGGCACAAAGTGCATTAGTAAAGATCAGCAGCAATATGGGACTTCCCTGGTGGCACAGTGGATAGGAAACCACCTGCCAATGCGGGAGACACGGGTTCGATCTCTGGTCCGGGAAGATCCCACATGCTGCGGAGCAACTAAGCCCGTGCACCACCACTATTGAGCTTGTGCTCTAGAGCCCACAAGCCACAACTACTGAGCCCGTGTACCGCAACTACTGAAGCCGTGAGTCTAGACCCCTTGCTCCGCAACAAAAGAAGCCACTGCAAGGAGAATCCCACACACCACAACGAAGAGTAGCCCCTGCTAGCCACAACTAAAGAAAGTCCCTGCACAGCAGTGAAGACCCAACACAGACAAAAATAAATAAAATTAAATCTTAAAAGAAAGGTATAAAAAAATATATCAGCAACAACAGTATTTTTTAAAACTTTTATTTCAAATCTGAGGTGCAAGAATGGTGTGATTTTAGGTAATTTATTTAATCCTGATTCTCTATTCCTTTATCTATAGAATGAGGATAATAATACTCATTCCATGTGAAGATTAAGTTAGATAAGGATTGTAAAATTATCCAATCAATGGACTACATGTAGCATGTGCTTGAAAGTTGCTGTCTATATTTTATGACTTTTGAGTTAATTTTTTGTCTTTACATTGGTCCCTTAGGACATATAAAATTAAGCACACATTAAAACGAAAGTTACCAAAAGACTCATAAAATTTTCCTTCCTATGATGATAGGTCTCAATTGCTATTTAAAAAAAAAAAAGTGGTTGGCAGTTATTATTTAGGATTAAGAAACTGTGTAAATGTGGTACATAGCTCTTGATGAATAAAATAAAAATATGTCTTAAAAGAAGATGCAAAAGCAACAGGCAGTTTAGGTGAAATGGCTTTTAAAATAAATTTTAATTAAAACTTAAGAAAATTGAATATATATATTTTGCTATCATAATAGTTAAATAAAGAGATTTATTTCATTTGTAATTTTTATACTTATTAACTGTGGCAAAGTATACATAACACAAGATGTACTTTTAAAATCATTTTTAGGTGTAAAATTCAGTGGTATTAGTTACATTCACTTCGTTGTATAACCATAACAAACACCCATTTCCAGAACTTTTTTCATCTTGCTAAACTGAACTAAGCACCCATTAAAAAATAACCGCTCACCTCCCCCACCCCCATCAGGCACTGGCAACGATCGTTCTACTTTCTAACTCTATGAATTTGATTACTCTAGGTACTTCATATAGGAGGAATCATAGAATATGTGTCCTTTTGTGACTGATTTATTTCAGTTAGCATAATGTCTTCAAGGTTCATGCATGTTGTAGCACGTGTCAGAATTTCCTTCCTTTTTAAAACTAAATGTATCTATATACTACATTTTGTTTATCCATTTGTTTGATCAACACTTAAGTATGAACATGGGTGTACAAAAAACTGAGTTTCTGCTTTCAATTAATTGGGTATAGAACCAGAAGTAAAATTTCTGGATCATATGGTATTTCTATTTCTAGTTTTTAAAGGAACCATCATATTGTTTTGCATAGCAGCTTCACCATATTACATTCCCACCAACAATGTACAAGGGTTTCAATTTCTCCACATCCTTGCCAACGTTACTTTTTTTTGATAATAACTATCTTAATGGATATCCTAATGTCATCTCATCTTTCCATGTGCTTACTGCCTATTTGTATATCTTAGATGAAATGTCTATACAAGTTTTAAAATAGCACATGCAAATATGTGCCATTTATTGGATGTCAGATATACCTCAATAAATCTTTATTCTTTGTACAAACACAATCGTGAAAAGAGCTCAAGTTCAAATGGTTTTATAGGTAAAATATCTAAAAATTTCAGAAAATACTATTTTCTCAAGCTGTATAATCTAAAGAAGAGGTATAAAAATGCTATATCTCAATTAAGTCAATGTAGCTAGTCAAATTAAAAAAACCGGCCAAAGATGGTATCCCAAAACACCCAATTACCTAATAATACAAATTAAAAGAAAAACTAGAAATATCAGAAAATCAAATCCAGAATCATATAAAGGTGATAATCAAATCATTCAGTATATATATTTTTGAGTGCCTAAATGTACTGGATCCTGTTTTATATATTGGAGTGAAAAACTTCAACAAAGCAGACAAAGTCTTTTCCCTCATGGAACTTTATGGAATTCATAATCTAGTAGTATTATCAAATCCAAACTCATACTGTTCACCACGTGACAGGCCAATCAATCAAGAGACGACAAGGTGTTGGGGCAAGGAATAGCAACTTTATTCGGGAAGACAGCAGATTGAGAAGATTGTGGACTAGTGATCCAAAGAACAACCTTGTCCAGATTTGGATGCTAGTTTCTTTTATAGAACAAAGAAGAGGAAGTGAGGAGGTAAAGTAAAAAAGGTAATAACTTCTTACAAATATTTCCCAGTTCCAGCCATACTCCAGAGGGGATGTGTTAACTTCTTTTTTCCCCTGCATCCATTTACAGGTGGGTCTGATCAGGATGTTTCCTGTGATCTAAACAAAGGTATTGGATTAAGCTCAGGCATGGAAGGCAGGGTTTCCAGAGATGGGCCATTATGTATACTTCAAGCTATAGGGAACATCCCTTTAGTGATTAGCTTGTAGCAAAAGCAATAGAATACAAAGGTTAAAGTAAAAGAAACAGATCAAATATGGAGTCAGATTTCTTCTTCCCTGTTCCGCTGGTGATTACACACACACATAAATTATATATAAACCAAATTACATATAAAATTACAAAAATGTATACATAAAATATAAAACTTATATGCATATATAAAATATATTACCATGTGCTTTTTAATATTGGGATACATACACATAAATACAATTATTTAGTTATTCTAATTTGAAATAAATTGAAAGGTGGTTGGTAAAAGTCAACATTTATTCCTACTCCATGTTTTTCCTGAACAAGAAATAAAATGATGTACCCTTAATTTCAAAGCAAGTTAACAATAAATTAATGGTAAAGCAATAAAGTAATAGTATAAAATTAAGGGGTAAGGTATGATGGATAACAATCATTAAAAACTACCATTTGAAATATTTCTGGACAGTGAAATCTTGTGAACTGGAAACTTCATATTTTGGTACTTCCTTTAAGATATAATAAAGTTTTCCAGAAAAAAGAAATATGTGTAAAGATATAAAATGCAGAGCTTCTTTAAAAAGTAAAATACAAATATATATATATATTTTTTATTAAAATGTAACATAGGCTTTCAAAACTTAAACAGTATGGACAACTATAAAGAATAAAGTAAAATTCAAATAAAATCCTACCACAAACAGAGATCTCCTTTATGTTTATAAACATAGAGTAATACCAAGGAGAATACATTTTTTAAAAATGTAAATGTTTATATATATATATATATATATATATATACATTATATATACTTTAGCATTCCTCTGTATGTCAATAGAGAACTACATTTACACATATTTATAATTATATTATACAATTGCAATATTATTATATCCTTGTTCTCCAATATTCAAATCACATATAAATATACATTCTGACCTTACATTTAGATGCATATACATACATAAATAAACCCTCTTAAACAAAGTGGAAACACTATATTTATTTTTGTATGCTATGCTATGTTTTTTTAACCTATTTTGTCTCATAATTCATCTGTATCAATACTGTTCAGTTGTACTTTTAAATAGTTGTACAATTTTCCCTAATACCAGTATGCTAAAGTTTACTTAATGACTTATTTAGATATGGAAAATTAGGCTGTTATCAACTTCTCAGAAAATGCTCTAATGACCATACAAATATATGCAATGGCATTTATCTTTCTGTTGTTGTTATCGTTAAGTTGATTTTTTTTCTTTTTTTTTAACATCTATATTGGAGTATAATTGCTTTACAATGGTGTGTTAGCTTCTGCTGTATAAAAAAGTGAATGAGCTATACATATACATATATCCCCATATCTCTTCCCTCTTGCTTCTCCCTCCCACCCTCCCTAACCCACCACTCTACATTGAAACAAAGCACCGAACTGATCTCCCTGTGCTGTGCAGCTGCTTCCCACTAGCTATCAATTTTATATTTGGTAGTGTATATATGTCCATGCCACTCTCTCACGTTGTCCCAACTTACCCTTCCCCCTCCCCGTATCCTCAAGTCCATTCTCTATGTCAGCATCTTTATTCCTGTCCTGCCGCTACGTTCTTCAGAAACATTTTTTTTTAGATTCCATATATACGTGTTAGCATACAGTATTTGTTTTTCTTTTTCTGATTTACTTCATTCTTTATGATACACTCTAGGTCCATCTACTTCACTACAAATAACTCAATTTCATTTCTTTTTATGGCTGAGTAATATCCCATTGTATATATGTGCCACATCTTTATCCATCCGTCGATAGACACTTAGGTTGCTTCTATGTCCTGGCTATTGTAAAAAAGAGCTGCAATGAACACAGTGGTACATGACTCTTTTTGAATTATGGTTTTCTCAGGGTATATGCCCAGTAGTGGGATTGCTGGGTCATATGGTAGTTCTATTTTTAGTTTTTCAAGGAACCTCCATACTGTTCTCCATAGTGGCTATATCAATTTACATTCCCACCAACAGTTCAAGAGGGTTCCTTTTCTCCACACCCTCTCCAGCATTTATTGTTTATAGATTTTTTGATGATGGCCATTCTGACTGGTGTGAGGTGATACCTCATTGTAGTTTTGATTTGCATTTCTCTAATGATTAATGATGTTGAGCATCGTTTCATGTGTTTGTTGGCAATCTGTATATATTCTTTGGAGAAATGTCTATTTAGGTCTTCTGCCCATTTTTGGATCGGGTTTTTTGTTTTTTTGATATTGAACTGCATAGGCTGCTTGTATATTTTGGAGACTAATCCTTTGTCGTTTGCAAATATTTTCTCCTATTCTGAGGTTTGTCTTTTTTATGGTTTACTTTGCTGTGCAAAAGCTTTTAAGTTACATTAGGTCCCATTTGTTTATGTTTGTTTTTATTTCCATTTCTCTAGGAGGTGGGTCAAAAACTATCTTGCTCTGATTTATGTCATAGAGTGTTGTGTCTATGTTTTCCTCTAAGAGTTTTACAGTGTCTGGCCTTACAATAAGGTCTTTAAGCCATTTTGAGTTTATTTTTTGTGTATTGTGTTAGGGAGTGTCCTAATTTCATTCTTTTACTTGTAGCTGTCCAGTTTTCCCAGCACCACTTATTGAAGAGGCTGTCTTTTCTCCATTGTATATTCTTCCCTCCTTTATCAAAGATAAGGTGACCATATGTGTGTGGGTTTATCTCTGGGCTTTCTATCTTGTTCCACTGATCTATATTTCTGTTTTTGTGCCAGTACCATACTGTCTTGATTACTGTAGCTTTGTAGTATAGTCTGAAGTCAGGACCCTCATTCCTCTAACTCCATTTATCTTTCTCAAGATTGCTCTGGCTATTTGGGGTCTCTTGTGTTTCCATACAAATTGTGAAATTTTTTGTTCTAGTTCTTTGAAAATTCCATTGGTAGTGTGATAGGGATTGCACTGAGTCGAAGATTGCTTTGGGTAGTACAGTGATTTTCACAATGTTCATTCTTCCAATCCAAGAACATGGTTTATCTCTCCATCTGTTTGTATCATCTTTAGTTTCTTTCATCAGTAGCTTATAGTTTTCTCCATACAGGTCTTTTGTCTTCTTGAGTAGGTTTATTCCTAGGTATTATATTCTTTACTTTGCAATGTTAAATGGGAGTGTTTCCATAATTTCTCTTGCAGATTTCCCATCATTAGTGTATAGGAATACAAGAGATTTCTGTGCATTCATTTTATATCCTGCAACTTTACCAAATTCATTGATTAGCTCTAGTAGTTTTCTGGTAGCATCTTTAGGATTCTCTATGTATTGAATCATGTCATCTGCAAGCAATGACAGTTTTACTTCTTTTTTTCTGATTTGGATTCTTTTATTTCTTTTCTTCTCTGATTGCTGTGGCTAAAACTTCCAAAACTATGTTGAATAATAGTTTTGAGAGTGGACAACCTTGTCTTGTTCTTGATCTTAGTGGAAATGTTTACAGTTTTTCAAAGTTGAGAACGATGTTGGCTATGGGTTTGTCATATATGGCCTTTATTATGTTTAGGTAAGTTCCCTGTATGCCTATTTTCTGGAGGGTTATTATCATAAATGGGTGTTTAGTTTTGTCAAAAGCTTTTTGTGCATCTATTAAGATGATCATATGGTTTTTCTCCTTCAGTTTGTTAACACGGTCTATGACATTGATTGATTTGCGTATATTGAAGAATCCTTGCATTCCTGGGGTAAAACTCATTTGATCATGGAGCATGATCCTTTTAATATGCTGTTGGATTCTGTTTGGTAGTATTTTGCTGAGGATTTTGCATCTATGTTCATCAGTGATATTGGCCTGTAGTTTTCTTTTTTTGTGGCATCTTTGTCTGGTTTCGGCATCAGAGTGATGGTGGCCTCGTAGAATGAATTTGGGAGTGTTCCTCCCTCTGCTATTTTTTAGAAAAAATTGAGAAAGACAGGTGTTAGCTTTTCTCTAAATGTTTAATAGAATTCACCTGTGAAGCCACCCCGTCCTGGGCTTTTGTTTGTTGGAAGATTTTTAATCACAGTTTCAATGCCAGTGCTTGTGTTTGGTCTGTTCATATTTTCTATTTCTTCCTGGTTCAGTCTCAGAAGGTTGTGCAGTTTTATTGATCTTTGCTATTGTTTCCTTTTTTCTTTTTTTTCTTGTTCTTTTTTTTTTTTTGCAGTACACAGGCCTCTCACTGCTGTGGCCTCTCCTGTTGTGGAGCACAGGCTCCGGATGCACAGACCCAGCAGCCCCGTGGCATGAGGGATCCTCCTGGACTGGGGCATGAACCCGCATCCCCTGCATCAGCAGGCAGACTCCCAACCACTGCACCACCAGGGAAGCCCCTCCTTTATTTCTTTTTCATTTATTTCTGATCTGATCTTTATGATTTCTTTCCTTCTGCTAGCTTTGGGGTTATTTTTTTCTTCCTTTCTAATTGTTTTAAGTGTAAGTTTAGGTTGTTTATTTGAGATGTTTCTTGAGGTAGGATTGTATTGCTATAAACTTCCCTCTTAGAACTGCTTTTGCTGCATCCCATAGGTTTTGGGTCATCATGTTTTCATTGTCATTTGCTTCTAGGTATTTGTTGATTTCCTCTTTGATTTTTTCAGTGATCTCTTGGGTATTAAGTAATGTATTGTTAGGTTCCATGTGTTTGTATTTTTTACAGAATTTTTCCTGTAATTGATATCTAGTCTCATAGCGTTGTGGTTGGAAAAGATACTTAATATGACTTCAATTTTCTTAAATTTACCAAGGCTTGATATGGGACCCAAGATATGATCTATCTTGGAGAATGTACCATGAACACTTGGTAAGACAGTGTAACCTGTTGTTTTTGGATGGAATATCCTATACATATCAATTAAGTCCATCTTGTCTAATGTGTCATTTAAAGCTTGTGTTTCCTTACTAATTTTCATTTTGGATGATCTATCCTTTGGCCAAAGTGAGGTGTTAAAGTCCTCTACTAGTACTGTGTTACTGTCAATTTCCCCTTTTATGGCTGTTAGCATTTGTCTTATGTATTGAAATGCTCCTATGTTGGGTGCATAAATATTTACAATTGTTATATCTTCTTTTTAGGTTGATCCCTTGATCATTATGTAGTGTCCTTCTGTGCCTCTTGTGATAGTCTTTTTTCAAAGTCTATTTCTTCTGATATGAAAATTGCTACTCCAGCTTTCTTTTGATTTCCATTTGCATGGAATATCTTTTTCCATCCCATCACTTTCAGTCTTTATTTGTTTCTAGGTCTGAAGTGAGTGTCTTGTAGATGGCATATATATGGATCTTGTTTTTGTATCCAGTCAGCCAGTCTATGTCTTTCGGTTGGAACATTTAATCCATTTACATTTAAGGATGTTATCGATATGTATGTTCCTATTACCTTTTTCTTAATTGTTTTGGGTTTGTTATTGTAGGTCTTTTCCTTCTCTTGTGTTTCCTGCCTAGAGAAGTTCCTTTAGCATTTGTTGTAAAGCTGGTTTGGTGGTGCTGAATTCTCTTAGCTTTTGCTTGTCTGTAAAGGTTTTAATTTCTCCATCGAGTCTGAATGAGATCTTTGCTAGGTAGAGTAATCTTGGTTGTAATTTTTTCCCTTTCTTCACTTTAAATATGTCCTGCCACTCCCTTCTGGCTTGCAGAGCTTCTTCTGAAAGATCAGTTGTTAACTTTATGGGGATTCCCTTGTATGTTAATTGCTGCTTTTCCCTTGCTGTTTTTAATATTTTTTCTTTGTATTTAATTTTTGATATTTTGATTAAGATGTGTCTTGGTGTATTTCTCCTTGGATTTATCCTGTATAGGACTATCTGTGCTTCCTGGATTATTTCCTTTTCCATGTTAGTGAAATTTTCAACTATAATCTCTTTAAATATTTTCTCAGTCCCTCTCTTTTTCTCTTCTTCTTCTGGGACCCCTATAATTTGAATTTTGGTGCATTTAATGCTGTCCCAGAAGTCTCTGGGATGGTACTGAATTCTTTTCATTCTGTTTTCTTTATTCTGCTCTCCAGTAGTTATTTCCACTCTTTTATCTTCCAGGTCACTTATCGATTCTTCTGCCTCTGTTTTTCTGCTATTGATTCATTCTAGCAAAGTTTTAATTTCATTTATTGTGTTGTTCATCATTGTTTGTTTACTCTTTATTCTTCTTGGTCCTTGTTAAAGATTTCTTGTATGTTCTCCATTCTATTTTCAAGATTTTGTATCATTTTTACTATAATTACTCTGAATTCTTTTTCAGGTAGACTGCCTATTTCCTCTTCATTTTCTGGTCTGATGGGTTTTTACCTTGCTCCTTCATCTGTTGTTTATTTCTCTGTCTTCTTATTTTGCTTAACTTACTGTGTTTGGGGTCTCCTTTTTGCAGGCTGAAGGTTCGTATTTCCCTTTGTTTTTGGTGTCTGCTTTCAGTGGGTAAGTTTGGTTCATTGAGTTGTGTAGGCTTCCTGGTGGAGGGAACTGTTGCCTGTGTTCTGGTGGATGAGACTGGGTCTTGTCTTTCTGTTGGGCAGGACCACGTTCAGTTGTGTGTTTTGGGATGTCTGTGATCTTATTATGATTTTAGGTAACTTCTCTGCTAATGGGTGGGATTGTGTTCTTGTCTTGCTAGTTGTTTGCCATAGGGTGTCCAGCACTGTAGCTTGCTGGTCCTTGAGTGGAACTGGGTCTTAGTGTTGAGATGGAGATCTCTGGGAAAGCTTTCACAGTTTGATATTACGTGTGGCCAGGAGGTCTCTGGTGAACCAATGTCCTGATCTCAGCTCTTCCACCTCAGAGGCTCAGGCCTGACATCCAGCCAGAGCACCAAGACCCTATCAGCCACACAGCTCAGAAGAAAAGGGAGAATAAAAAAAGGAAAAATAAATAAATAAAATAAAGTTATTAAAATAGAAAAAATATATTAAAAATAAAAAGCAATTTAAAAAAATGAATAGAGAAAGAAAGAAGAGAGCAGCCAAATCATAAAACAAATCCACCAGTGATATCAACTGCTAAAAACTCTACTAAAAAAAGAAAAAGAGAGCAATGAAATCAATAAACAAATCTACTAATGATAATAAGCTCTACATACTAAACTATGATAATCCTAAAACCAAAAACAAATTAGATGCAGAAAGCAAACCCCAAGTCTAAAGTTGCTTCCAAAGTCCACTGCCTCAATTTTGGGATGATTCGTTGTCCCTTCAGGTATTCCAGAGATGCAGCGTACCTCAAGTTGATTGTGAAGATTTAATCCACTGCTTCTGAGGCTGCATGGAGAAATTTCCCTTTCTCTTTGTTGGCACAGATCCTGGGGTTCAGCTTTGGATTTGGCCCCACCTCTGTGTGTAGATTGCCTGAGGGCATCTGTTCCCCACCCAGATAGGATGGGGTTAAAGGAGCAGCTGATTAGGGGGCTCTGGCTCACTCAGGTTCACGGGGAGGGAGGGGTATTGTGGGGCGAGCCTGTGGCAGCAGTGGTCAGCATGACATTGCAACAGCCTGAGGTGCGCAGTGTTCTCCTGGGGAAGTTGTCCCTGGATCACGGGATCCTGGCAGTGGTGGGCTGCACAGGCTCCTGGAAGAGGAGGTGTGGATAGTGACCTATGCTTGCACACAGGCTTCTTGGTGGCTGCAGCAGCAGCCTTAGTGTTCCATGCGTATCTCTGGTGTCCACGCTGACAGCCGTGGCTCGAACTCGTTTAGGTGCTGCTCTGAATCCCCTCTCCTCGTGCACCCCAAAACAATGGTCTCTTGCTGCTTCGGCAGCTCCAGACCTTTTCCCAGACTCCCTGCCAGCTAGCCGTGGAGCACTAGTCCCCTTTAGGCTGTGTTCACGCCACCAACTCCAGTCCTCTCCCTGGGATCCAACCTGATGAAGTCCGAGCCTCAGCTCCCAGCCCCTGCCTACCCCAGCGGGTGAGCAGACAAGCCTCTCAGGCTGGTGAGTGCTGGTCAGCACTGATCCTCTGTGTGGGAATCTCTCTGTTTTGCCCTCTACACCCTTGATGCTGCGCTGTCCTCCGTGGCTCTGGAGTTTCCCCCCTGCCCACCCCCGTCTCCACCAGTGAAGGGGCTTGCTAGTGTGTGGAAACTTTTCCTCCTTCACAGCTCCCTCCCTGAGGTGGAGGTCCCATCCCTATTCTTTTGTCACTGTTTTTTCTTTTTTCTTTTGTCCTACCCAGGTACATGGGGAGTTTCTTGACTTTTGGGAAGTCTGAGGTCTTCTGCCAGCATTCAGTAAGTGCTCTGTAGGAGTTGTTCCCCATGTAGATGTAGTTTTGATGATTTGTGGGGAGGAAGGTGATCTCCATGTCTTACTTCTCTGCCATCTTGAAGGCACCCCTTTTAAGTTGATTTTAAATTGTACACAAACCTCTATCAAGTATCAGAAGTTTTTAGGATTCTCATTGTTTTAAAATTTCATCTTTGTATGTCGAGATGTTTTTCACCCATCTCATTATTCCATAGACCCCTCAAATGAAGAGTTTCTTAAACTTTGGGAAATAATCCTCTAGTATTTCTCTTAGGATGTCCTCACCTCAGTTCTTTGTTGGACATATCTTGGTAAAACTCAACAAGTTTTGGATGAATTCCCACAGGCCTGCAAGCATGTGGGGAGAATTGTTACATTTTTCTCCTTGCAATAATGTTTCTTGGGGTTACTAAAGATAAATAGGGGATGTTAATAGTTTTAAGGCCTGGTTATCCAAATTGTATATTTTGCATCCTTGTTTCAGTATCACATGCGGTCTGTGAAGACCTGTGAGTTGACTCTGAAGAGCTACACAACCAGTACTGCTCCAGTTACACAGAGTCAGATATTTACAACTCACAAGGCTCCACAGCATATATTTACAAAAAGCTTTAATAAAGATTAAGGCAAGGGCTTCCCTTGTGGTGCAGTGGTTGGGAGTCCGCCTGCCGATGCAGGGGACGCGGGTTCATGCCCCAGTCCGGGGGGATCCCGCGTGCCACGGAGTAGCTGGGCCTGTGAGCCATGGCTGCTGAGCCTGCACGTCCGGAGCCTGTGCTCCGCAGCAGGAGAGGCCACAACAGTGAGAGGCCCGTGTACAGCAAAAAAAAAAAAAAAAAAGCAAAACAGGAGAAAGAAAATAGCAGGCATTCTTAGAGACGTCTGAAAGAGTCCTTACTCAGTTGCACAGAATATGCTTTTTATTTGGACTTCTCATGTATCTATTTGGTAGAAAACAATAACACATCTTCCATAGGTTTATTCCTTGTTTCTGCTCTGAAGATTCTTGAGCTTCTTTTGCTTATACCTTTCCTCCTTAGCATGCTAACTATTTGTTGAATTTGTTTTATCCAGTTTTCTAAAGCTGTGATATTTTCCAGGCTGCTTGTCATACTTTCCCTCCTTCCTGAAGTAACTTCCCTCATAAGAGACCAATGTGTGAAAATAAGTTGTCTTCCTCAGTGTGTCTCTCCTCAGTAAAGAGAAACTCTGGGTAATTCCCTGATGGTCCAGGGGTTAGGACTCTGTGTTTTCACTGCCGAGGGCTGGAGTTCAATCCCTGGTCAGGGAACAAAGATCCCACAAAAAAAGAAAGAAAGAAAAAAAAACTCTGTTTGCCCTAGGGGTCCTAAATCGGTGACAATTTCACTCGACACTTTTTACAGGCATGTTGGCTTTTGTTGATTTTTCCATCAAACATGTTACTAATGAATTATTCTTGCTTGAGTACAATTTGAGTATATACTTTTGACCCCCAAGTTTTGAGTTCCTCTGAATGATATCACATGAGTTGTAGTCATCCTCCAATATACTTCAGTACGTCTGTACCTAAAAGCTTCCTATAACTGCCCTTGGAGAACATTGGGACTATCATGCTAGGTATGTAAGCCCATCGAGTCACCCCTAAACTGATATGGATTGCAGTTTGTCATATATTCTTTACATTGATTATTGCCCTTCACCCACAAAAACATGATCTATAAGTACTAGGGCACATAAAAAAGGTTGGACACAAAACATAATTTGTGCCTGTATTATCTGGTTAGTTTCTTCAGTTATGTGTCTTTAAATAAATTGGTTGGGAAACACCAGTGTCCTTAAGAAGGTCTATGGTGGCTGTCCTCTGTAAACCAGGGAAAATGAAGGAAGACATCACCTCCTCTCGCGAAGGAGACTGTGAAAGAAATTTCATTATGAAGAATAGTTACATATTAGTACTGCTTATTAAGTAGAAACATGATGTTTTTGAATGGGAGTTAAATAAGGGTGGGAGGAATAAAATGGATGCTGAGCGGCCAAGGTGTGAATTATGCTGGCCATTTGCCTATTTATTTTCAGTTTCATTTTCCACACCTCCCTGTGAAATCCATTTCCCTGATCCCTTGACAAGGGAGTTCTTGTAAGCAGTCAGTGGGAGCTTTTACTCATGTGACACAACTCCATTTGTCCTTCCAGCATTGAAGGTAAAAGTATCCCAATGCTACTAATATCCAGGAGGTTCACTGTTTTCTCTTTAGCTTTTCAGCCCTTCTAAGTCACTCATAAGTACAGTCCATAGTAAATTCCTTGTATTGGACCACCCCAGCATGGGCTTTATTCTATTGTCTGGATCCTAGCTGATACAATAATCTGTTAGCTAACAAAGCAATTGGATATTTTTTCAATTTTTTGAAATAAGCAATAGAGAGCTGTCTGACTTGTAAATACATTTTTTCCAATAATTCACATCACTATCAATTTCTGTGAAGAATACCAAACAACTTTATTAATACTGAGCAAAGAGATACTACTCTTTTAAAATGACTGGTTAAATTTTTACTTCTAGAAATCTTTTTGAAACTGATATGCTATAAAAGAATGAACACTTGTGTATT
The DNA here is from genome assembly GCF_003676395.1 of Aethalodelphis obliquidens. Lineage (NCBI taxonomy): Eukaryota > Metazoa > Chordata > Mammalia > Artiodactyla > Delphinidae > Aethalodelphis > Aethalodelphis obliquidens. The sequence continues at coordinate 52,519,923 of NW_020837950.1, forward strand.
GTTAATCTGAAAACATCTTTGTCGGTGGAGTGTTTTTTTTTTTTTTAATTTTTGTTTTATATTGTAACACAGTTGATTAACGATGTTGTGCTGGTTTCAGTTATACAGCAAAGTGATTCAGTTATACATATACATGTATCTATTCTTTTTCAAATTCTTTTCCTTTTTAGGTTATTACAGAATATTGAGCAGAGTTCCCTGTGCTATACAGTAGATCCTTGTTGGTTATCTATTGTAAATATAGCAGTGTGTACATGTCAATCCCAAACTCCCAGTATATTCCTCTTCCTCACCCTTCCCCCCAGTAACCATAAGTTCATTCTCTAAGTCTGTGGGTCTGTTTCTGTTTTGTAAATAAGTTCATTTGTATCATTTTTTTTAGATTCCACATATGAGTGATATCATATGATATTTGTCTTTCTCTGTCTGACTTACTTCACTTAGTATGATAATCTCCATGTCCATCCGTGTTGCTGCAAATGGCATTATTTCATTCTTTTCAATGGCTGAGTAATATTCCATTGTATATATGTACCACACCATCTTTATCTATTCATCTGTTGACAGGCATTTAGGTTGCTTCCAATGGAGTGTTTTTTTGGATTATCAATGTTATCTTATCACTTTCTTTATATTTACCAAAATTATAGCCCTTTAGCTTTCACTTATTCAATTTATAGAAGGTGTTTGCTCTTTAATTTGCAAAGTCAGTCCTCATTATAAAATCAATCAAGCTTTTCAGATTTACCTTCTATCATATAAAGTCTGACTTCAGATTTCAAATTAAATATATACATTTTTATATATATTTATGCACATATACACACACACAAACACACACACACACATAGTCCCACAACAATCACACATTTCAAAAGGAAGCAAAAGCTGGGTGTGAGATCATTTCATTTTCTCACACAATGTTTAAAATGTTAATTGTTAATTCAGTATCTTAGAATTAATAACATTTACCTTTTTAATGACTCTATTCAGATGAGAATTCAATTTTTATTGACAAGTCTTTGTTTATGTATATAAAGATATTTCCAAATTAAGGTTTAAAGCTTGAAGAACAATTAAGTCTTCTCTTGTGCTACATCTGTACAGTATCCCTTTCCATAAAACTTAAATGCCATTCTCAGATAAAACCATATCACCTTGAATAAATCTGCCCAATATTTTTAAAAACCTTCTTCTATTTGTAATGTTGGCCAGTTTTTAATGCCATAACCTCACCAGTAAAGTTGTTTAGATGGGTGCAAATGTAGGCATAAGTTATCAACCAAGACTTGTTGGAAACATCAGTAGATTCATCAATATAGAAGGCATATATTTTATTTGCTGCAATTGTAGTCACAATTGCAAATACATGTATCTTGTGAGATCATATTTTTTATGGCCTACAATAGTGTCATTACATCAATATTTCAGATTATCCTTTTGCTTATATCACAATTCCCCATTTCTGAATTAGTATATCTTTTTCATAATAACAAACTAGGAAATAATACATGCACTTAAGCCAAAAGAAATTTCTCAAATAATGTATATACACTACTTATAAGGGGAAAATATTAAATTCCTGGTAACTGTATGCATTGACTTAAATATAGTATTCTTCCTGTCAAAGTAATAAACAAGTTGCTCTTAGGGCTGTTAGTCTATGATTTTTGACAACATGTAGAATAGAGCAGAATACACTAATTAAATCTGAGACCAAGAGAATCTCACGTACATCATTAAAAAAGCAAAACTTGTGTAAAAATACAAGACAAATAAGCCTATTAAAATTGGTATTTACAAAGGAAATATTATCAGATCCTAAAATTGACAATTATGGTCCCAGAATCAAAACATATCTGGCTAATCACTTCTTTAGAAATTCAGTTAATGATTGGAGAATTTATTCTATTAATAATAAAATTGTTAAATGCAAGGATTATTATACTATCATTTGTTTGAGACTTGTTTTTGAGCATTCTTGGTGTTTTTGAAACATTTTTAAAAATGTTAAAAAAAATTGATTATCTTGTTAACTTTGAGTAATGTTTGAACTCCTTTTAAAGGGTATATTATTGGGACTATAACTTGGTTGCTCTGATAGAGACTTTAAAATAGACATTGATTAAGCTCAATAGTTTCTCTCTCTACACTCAGTTCCAGAGTATCATCAGTCCAACGCTGCTTTGGCAGGCCCGTAGAGTTGGAGACCCAGCCAACTTCTATCACATTTATCTGCCTTCCCTAGGAGGTTGCTCTTATAAGCTGAAACATGCTGCCATCTAGAAATATGATGGTGGATGAAAAGTAATAGATTTAATGGGACCAACTATTATCTCTGCCACAGACCACTCTTTTGGCTGCCCAATTATAAAGGTGCTACTTGTCAAATTGCCACTACTCCCACTGTGAATATGTTTTCCACCATAGAAACCCTCTCCATAGGTCAACTATCCACTTTCTCCACAGGCCAACTATCCACTTTCTCCACAGGTCAACTAATTCAACTCTAGGGCTAAAGACAGTTGAATGTTACACAGAAATTTCAATTTCGTCCAGATGTGGCACAGGCAATAACAACAAGGCCCAAGCTCCCTTATAGCTGAAAACAGTTGTGAAAAATCTATTCAGTATTAGCAGCATTCCACATATGAAGACACTAAGGTGTGTAAACTTTGTTTATGGAAAAATTACCAACAGTTTTTTCCACAGCAAAACAAGTGTCAGTTTCCAGCCTGCAATATCTATGACCGCAGAGCTCTTTTAGGCTATATTCTATTCAATATTACAACTATGTACCAAAATCTGTATTACTTAGGAAATAGTTTGACTGCTGTGGTAGAGACCCTGATGTATGGCTAAAATCAGAAAGAATTTTGTCTGTAATGTGACAGTTTATGGTTAAGCATTCCAAGGTTGATATGGGAGCTCCACTATGTTGGATTCCTGGATCATTTCTATTCTGCTTCTCTAACATAAGTTGTTATCTTTGTCCTCAGTGTACAAGAGACTTATGACCATTACACAGTTTGTAGTATAGTCCAGAAAGACGATGGAAAATGGGAAATAAGGAGTTGTCCTTTACTTTAAATTCATGGTGCAAAAGTTGCAAATATTCCCTCCACTCAATCACATTGTCCAGAAGCCAGTCATTTGGCTACAAGACACAAGCTATACCTGGCATCAAGGGAATGTAAGAAATGGTACTGATCACTGGGCAGGTTTGAGTCCACCCCAAAAATCACTTTACTATAATAGAAAGAAGAATGGATTTAGGTGGTGAGTGATGGATGACAACTAGTAGTTTTTACAACAAAGGTGAAGTTTTCTTCAAAATCTCAAGTTGATAATATTTTTTCAATTATTACTATATACAGATATATTAAAAATAAGTGTAAATTCCTTATGCTGTTACCTCTTAATCAACTGTAGGAAAAAGGATACATGTATATATATATATTAATATAAACAAAACTATATAATCAGTTTAATTTCATTTTAATATAATGTGATAAATGTTATATGTTTGTACATTATCACTTAAGTTGGTGAAAATGGTAAAATTATGTAGCCTCAGGTGTAATTATATAATTAATCTGTTTCTATACATGATGAAGTAAGAATGCAGAAAATATATGTATAAATATTCTTCATAAAATATTAATGAAGTCAATATTTATTTGGTATTTAGGTAAAATAAATCACTTGTAATAAAAATACATTTTAAGACATCAGTTCTCAAATTCCATTTTGATGATATATTACTTAATAACTTTGTAAAACTGTCTCTTCCACTTTAGAAAGAGTTAGCATTTCATTCTAATTGACATATACATCAAGTGGGTATCTAATTCAATGATTGCTGGAAGCCAAAACACCATTTTTTCACTTTATCATATTTCAATTTCTTATAATAAATTGTTACAAAGCAGTACAATAAAACAATTGCAATACCTCTTATTCCAAAATTAACAGGGTGCTCGATTAAATAGTCCAGATTCTTTTGTTTAACTTGCTACATTCATATGTCATGTGAAGACTCAGTTCTTCCATCATTTTTTACCACTTGAACTAGAAATTCATCAGACTTAAGTTAGATTTGACTTTATTCTGATCCAAAGCAAATATAAAGACAAATATCAGCATGTGTACTAATATTTTGTGACAATATGATTTGTAATTTTATAGAATTATTTTTTAATGAAACAATAAAAATAATGTCCAGGAAAGATTGAGTAACCCAAGAGAATAATCTCAGTCTAACCTAGAGCAACCTGAGGAGGGTCTGAGTCACCCAAAATACTCATCCTAAGAACTGTCTCACAATTTGCTGAGACACAAGTACTAAGGATTAAATGGAATTGAGAGACTCATAATTGCCTAGATGACTTACATTTCCAGATTGAAGCTGGTTTGGAGAAATGTAGATTAGTATTATATACCACTGATATTCGATTACTTACATTGAAAGCGATGACAAAGGTGTAGTCATGATCATGGCCTCAGGGAAGAAGATATTCAATGACAGTGGGCCACCTGAACACAAGACTATCTCTCATATAATTATTCTAATATTTGCCATATTTACAGTGGAACTATTGCAGAAGGGTTATTTTTCACAGATTATTACATTACAAAATCCATTACAAAAAGCAGTATACATAGCAAGATTATGGATTTGGGTCACATATATTAGACATCATTATTTTCTTTTATACTTATACATATTGAAGCAAACATATCATCTTGAACTTAAAAAGGAAATATGTCTTTCATAATTTCAAATACACTCCAGGTTAAAAATTCTAATAATAATAGTATTTAAAAGGACATATTTTTGTAATAGACCTGCTAACTCAAATATACACATCTTCTTCATATCTCAGTGACTTGAATAGCAAAGTTTCATTTCTCATTCACATCATGGTCCAGAGCCCTGTACTGAATCTTCTGATGAGTATTCACCAATTTCTTGGATCCTTAGAGGTAATGCATTGACAGCTGCTGTGTGCTTTGGCATGTGTGCCAAAAATTCAGCACCAAACCTTCTTCTTCAGTCCCTCCAATTATGTTGTACACCTGAAATCCTTTGCATTAAACCTCTTCTTAATTAAAATATTTGGAGTGATTTTTATTTCCTGAAATGAGATATGTGGATGACCTTTGAGTGCTAAGTAATTTCATCACCACATAATGAAAGCATAGGGAATACCTTTAATTCTGAAAAATTGGCTGCTTTACTGGGACCAGTGACGTATTCAACATAATACCGAAAAATTTAAAGAGATATTGGTCAGATCTATGGTCAGATGAAGAAATAGCCAAAACTAGAATTTAGAAATTAATAGGACTTATAAAATTATGGAGTATATGTTTGAACCATTTTTTAGAAAGCTTAGATTTGACAGGCGAGTTGGTATTCTCAGTGAAGACACTCAAATAGTATCAGGCAATCCCAAGGATTGAATAACCCATTGCTCAGGACATTCTGCTCCTCATCTCTCTGATTCCATGTTTACCATACAAGTAATTGCACATGCTGCTGGTCAGCTGTCTCGGTACTGAGACAGGCATGACCTAAACAAAGGACTCAAACATTCCTATTATTGGAAGAGACATTGACGGTTTTATAAATTGATAATTTAATTTTTGGTTAATACATTAGTCTCATATTGTAAGTTAATTTCAATCCATCAGTTCAATAACTGGTATCTGATCATTTTGGATGTAATTATGAAATACCAGTTTGGGAGCCATTTTGTAGCCTTTTTGGTAGCCATACAACTTAGCTTTTCTGGGCAAGCCTCCACAGTACAACAGTTCTTTTCCAAACTCTAAGTGTGTGTATCTAAATATCTCAGCTTGAGCAAATACACTAAGGTTACTCATTTCATGAATGTTGTGTTGGAGTGATATTATCCTTTCAAGGAACATGCATTAGAAAGTAAGGAAGCAGGGCCACAGCCTTAAATGAAAGTCGAAAGAATGAGTAATTAAACTTACATTTCATTCTCTTTGCATTTGCATTAGTTTTCTATCACTTTATTTTAAAATTACCATAATCTATTCATTTAAAAGAGCAAATTTATTCTCTCACAGTTTCTGTGGGCCACGAGTCTGGGGATAGTTTCGTTGGGTCCTCTGCTGAGTCTCACAAAGCTGAAATCAACATGTCCCCAATGCTGCCTTTCTCATCTTGGGCTCAGGATCCTCTTGCAAAAACTTACCGGTTGTTGGAAGAGTTTCATTTCCTTGCCTGTTCATTGCTAGCTTTTGGCACGAAACTGCTCTCAGCAACTAGAAGCTGCCCTTCCCCATCTGCAATTCACAATGTGGCTGCTTGCTTTCTTCCAGACCAGCAGGACATCTTTCTTAAATCCTCCTCTGATGCCTGTCAAAGAAAATTCTTTGGTTTGATTATCAGCTCCACCAAGAATAATATCCTTTTTGTCAGATGGCACAACATAAACACAGGAGTGATAGCTCATTATATTCACAGGTTCTGCCTATGCAAGGAAAATATAGGAGGCAGAAGTCTCAGGGTTGTCTTAGGATCCTGCTTACGTATTTCAGACATAACTGTATATTATAAACAAAGTTATGCTTAGTTTTTTCCATCTCTTAATGTAGGCTCAAATATATGTTTTCTTTTTCTGATATCTAAATATGTAGATTTTTAGGTAAATAATAAAACAAAACCTACCATATATTTAATAATTACTTAGCTGCATCTCTGAGTATAAGTTAGAAAAATTGCCACTCCATGGCCTATGTTGAATTTTTCATGAGTTTAGCATTTCTGAACTGGTTCAAATGAGATTAAATCAATTATAATATCATTGCTTTTATTAATCCAAGTTTATTTGTCCTTTTTCAGTATGAAGTGTTTTGTAAGTAAAGACTTTCCAGTTTTCACTGAGGGAACACCTTTAAGTTAGGAATGTATCGTAATCCTTTTCTTTTTAGAAGAGAAAAAAATCAAGTCATAGATGAAAATTTTAGAAGTATTTCCATTGGATATCTAGAATCATGTACCTTAGAGTTCTATGTAAAAATTATTTCCTTAAAGTATATTTTTGTGTTATCTCTAACTTTTTCTGTAATAAGTGTGAGAAGGTTTTGTTATTATTATTGTTCTTTCATTTCATTCTTCTCTATTGACTCTCAGGAGTTGCTTAGAATAGAAAATATTAAAGTCCCTCAAAGATAACAGGGAAGTAGAGAACAAGCTGAGTCTATCAAGCTTGTGAAGCAATGTGGGAACACCTCCTGAACAGTGATTCAGTAGTGTCTTGACAGGGGGAACTAGGGAAGCACCTTATAGCAACTTAAGAAATGGGCTCCAATGGGGTCATGGCAGACCCAGACAGGGATTTGTTCAGACTGGTAAACTACATGAGTTGCTCTAAAAGTCTGTTACTTTGTCTTGAAATATATGGGTCTGAAAGAATTTTCATTCACATTTTGAACTTAAACACATTTTCAGTATCAGAAGTTTACTGTTTCTCCTTCAGAAAGAGGCAGCTATTGATATAGAACACAGGAAATTATATGTTCTGCTGTCATGTTATATAGGGGATTGGTTATCACAGCAGTTGTAAAGGGAATGGTGTAATAAAAAGTAGAACAAATTAATCTTGAGATTTCAAAGAGTATGCACAAACACTAGTAACAATAAAAAAAAAAGACTTCTGTGTTTACCATTTTTATGGTAATTTTTCAAACTAGAAAATAGTAAGCAAATTAAAAAACAAAACAAAAATCTTCCCCCCAAAAAATAAAATAAAATAAAATGACAGTAAGTAAATCTTACGTCTTCATACTAAAAAAAAAAGAAAAAAAAACTTCCCCAAGCAAAAGATATTCTTATCTGCATCATTATTTGAGGTCCTATTTTGTAAATATTGTAATCACTGTGAAATAACAGCATTTTTATATGAGCAGTCACAGTATCAGATATTTCAACTCTACATGAAAGTTTGAAGTTTACATATTTATATTTAATAAAGTTTGATTGTTAATATCCACTGTATGTAGAAGTCTAGAAACTTTGTGTTTAGCACTTAAACATTTTGCTCATAATTAACAAGTATGAAAATATTCCATGTGTTAACAAGTATACATATCAATCTAGAATAATATAAAGCATGAGGAAATTATGTAACAGATATATTAAAACCCTTAAGTTTTTTAAAAGAACATACTAATTTTCAAAAATTAAAATACTTTATAAATGCTTTTATACTGCTTATAATCTATAGTGGTTATTTTTTGCTGTTTGTTTAAAATTGAAATGACATACCTCCTTTAAAATTGAAATGAGTTAAGGTATGCCTTTAAAATACTATATGTGTATGACTACAGGTATACATGATAGAAATGAAATTTAATAAACTGTTCCCTTGGATTTGGATAAACTAGGATTTATTTCTAAAAGATTATTATGATTTCTGATATAAATAATATTGAAAGTTCTTTGCGACAAGGAATTGATATTTCAGGAGACAACATTTTCTCTTGAATACATTACTATATCCTGATTATTAGAATATTGCTAGAATACTGAACCTTTGCCTACCCTTTTAAAATATTGCTCTTTTAAGTTTATTCAGACTTTTAGTATCACTAATAAGATTATTTGTTATTTAGAATGCTAACTAAAAGAGCTCTTTAAATTTTTTTAAGTATACCATGAAGGGTATTTGAAATTATTGAAAAGTTCTTAATTGTAAATAAGGAAGTTAATGTTCATTTGAAAATTCTTTATATGTCTTTTTTTAAAAGGTTTAACTGGCTTCAGTAAAGGTAAACTGGTGCTGTTTAGCACTTTGGGCATTATTGGAGGAAGCTGATTTATTTTCACCATTTTTGGCTGGCTGAGAGCAGTGATGTGGAAATGATATTCTTGGACTAATCTGAGCTGCTGTAAACAGTCACCGTGTCAGTTTCCTTCAGTAGACGGCTAATTCAGAGCTTGTAGCATGAATGTTTATTATGTATGCATAAGAACACAAAGTGGGAAAAAAAAACTATCTACTGAGATCATCAGAAACTTAAAAAACTATTCTAACCACTTCTATAACACCTAATATATTTCTTGGAATACTGCAAATGCCATGATTTGAAATTAAAAAAAAAAATACTTCCACTCTACCATAAACTGTCACAAATTTTCCTCTTAAGTCTTCTATTTGATGACTGTCCTGTGAACAATTATATGAAATCCTTAGACATGTGAACCAGTTTCCAAACCACAATTTTAAATATCAATTTGATCACAGTTCAAAAGGCATTCTGAATGTACTATTAATATATCACTGTGTATGAGGATGTACAAACTCCTAAGAGATGAGATGTTTTTTTCAGTGTGAACCTATGAAATTGTTCTCACCAAAAAAAATAAAAGCAGCCCCGACAACATCTCCTTGAGTTAACATATTCCTCAGTCCCTGAACCTCTACCCTGGGAAGATAAACATGCTCTTGGCCTTAGACATCATTAATTGGCTATGGAAACAGTGTCGAGAGAGACGTTTAAGTACCCTACAGGTCTGATGATATCTATGTGGTTAAATCAGTTGTCCAGACTGCTCATGTGTGCATAGGTAGAAAGATTTATCATAATAAGGTAGGTGCAAGGAAGAAAGCTATTGAATAGCTTATTTTAAATCTTAAAGTGCCTGCTCATGTTTTGACCCCCAAGTAGTTTCAGCACTGAGGAAATATCAAAGAAGTTGAGAAACAATTGATTGCAGCAGCTAGTTAACCTCATAAATACTCTTAATTGACTGTAATGATAGGCCAAGGAAAGTTCTACATGGCATGTAGTCTGTTCAGACTGAAGAATCTACCTTCTTCAAATAAAGAAGGTATGTCCTAAGTAATATACTTTGTTTTTATAGAAGTGTAACTATTTTTGTTTAAACTTTATGTCTCTCTGAAATAAAACAGTGAATAGATCAATGGACTTCATCTCAGAGGTCACCTCATCCTTCAAACATAGCCGTTGATCATCCACATACTGGATAAGTGTAGATTTAAGATGTCTGAGTTTTTTACCAATAGTTTGTAGAAAGTAGAAGAGTGCCTCAGTCAACTTCTGAGATTGAGATTCCAGATATATTGTGACTCCCCAGGAAATAAGGCAACAGGTGTGGACTATCTTGATCTAAAGGGTCACTTAAAGTAAGCAGAACATATCATTACAACTGTAAGATATGTAGCCTCAATTGATCCTGAAGATAAAAATAGTATTTGGATCCTGTACCACAGGAAAGTAGATATTGACAATTTTATTTATGGACCTGAGGTTCTGAACAAATCTACCCTCTCTTCCACTGGTTTTCTTGGTTGAAAGCATAACAGTATTATAAGACCTAGCACAAGGTGTGAGGAGTTGTTTCTCTATTTAGGTCATCAACTAATGATTTTAGTACTTCTTTAGCTTCCTGTTTTAGAGAGTATTGCAAAAACCTGATCTGGTTTTCAATGGGTCTATCTGAATGTTTAGAAGTTTAGCTCCAATAATTCTGTTAATATTAGTAGACTATTTGGCACTTAATGAATCTGTATGTCCTGGAGGTCTTCAATTTGGGTTTTATTTAGAAACAAAGATATCAGCAAATCAATATTCAAATTACACTCTAATGATGACTAGGGGACTCCTCAGAGATTTCAAGGAAGAGGTCATCAGGATACCTTTTCTTTGGGCAATTACATCTTCCCAGGTGATCTCTTTCTCTCCTGAATTAGGCATCATTCTTCTTTTTTTGCGGGGGGGTGGCCTCTCACTGTTGTGGGCCTCTTCGGCTGCGGAGCACAGGCTCCGGACACGCAGGCCCAGCGGCCATGGCTCACAGGCCCAGCCGCTCTGCGGCATGTGGGATCCCCCCGGACCGGGACACGAACCCGCGTCCCCTGCATCGGCAGGCGGACCCTCAACCACTGCGCCACCAGGGAAGCCCTAGCCATCATTATTTCACAACGGAGAAAAACATTTCCTGTGGTTAAAAGTTTGTGGGTGAAAGTTACATTCTGAGGTGAGTGAATGTCTAAAGTTTTTCAAAGATATCTATCACATTAGTAGATTACTGACCATGAGCAGGAGTTTGTAAAATGAAAAAGTTTAAGACTGCTATAGCGGTAAGGATATCAGTATATACTTCACAAGCTTTTCTCTTAACATTTTCAGAAATGTCTTATGAATTTAAGGGTAAAATGGGGAATCAGATACTTGTTCCCCCCTTGGGACTTCTCTGTTTTTGAACCATCTTATTTCTTTATTTCAGTCTTTTGACTTAGTACAATTCTTTTTGTCAAGCCTATTCTGCTTACAATATCTATAGTCATCTTTATCAAAAGGCTCCCTCCCCTGGCACTTAGAGATTGGGGTGTAAGTATCTAATTGTTTTATCTGAAAGTCACCAGTTTATTGTCTTATTCTGCTTTTGTTATGAGACTCTTTCAAATGTTCAGCAAAAGTTGAAGATCTAGCAATGGGCAATTTATGAATCCCATTTTTGTTGCATACTTCAATTTTCTACTGCTTGGTTAAGTATATTCACCAAATGTAAGGGAATAGCTGTAGTCACACCTGTGTTAGAGTCTACTCCTGTGTTCTGTATAAAAGTGTTAAGGATCCTCTATAAATTCTGACAGAATTATCTATCTACCTATTTTCACAGGACTGACCAGCTCCAAGTTATTCAGCTTTTCTAAACCCCTCTGATTTCCTATAATATTTGGAGACACTTAAGTTATTCTCAGATCTTACCACTCTGCCTTCCTTTTTTTTCTATCTGAACATCCTACAAATCTATAAATATATAATGTAGATTGAGGATCCTTGGATTTATTATAAATGTTGTAGTTTTCTATTTAACTTGCCTAAGCTTTGGAAAAAAATTTTAAATGGCTCTCAGATCAGATCAAGATCAAGACTTAAAATCCACCTTAAAGCAGTTACTGCATTCTGAAAGAGGTTTTACTTTAAGAGGCAATTGAGTTTTGAGGGATCCTGGATAAGTAGATGGGATTGGCACAAAATGTTTTTGACAAATGATTCTAATCCGATCGCTTCTCTGAGATGGCTAAGATTTGCAGGAATTTTCTTGTGTTTAATTCACTGTTGTTTAAATAGATTAGTGAATTTAAATAGATTAGTGAATTTTTCTCTTCAACAATTCTCATTTTAAAATATTACTAGAAATTTAAGGTAAAAACAGGAGGGATCAGAAATAATTTAATTAATGAAAATCCAGGGATTTTTGACAAATATTTTTAATACATATTTTAACATATAACTGCTTTTTGTGAGCATTACACGATGATGGCTATTTGTTGAACAGTAATCACTTTAGTGCTTTTTAAGGGTCTTTCCACTTCTTCCATTTCACATTTCTTGTGATATGGTGAGTAACCTTTTAAATAAATTGTTAGTAAACAGTAAAAAGTTGTTACTTTTTTTTGTTAAGAGTGTCCACTCCAGATTTAACAATTCACTATACATGCTGTATACATTATTTTAACTAGCCTTTTTAGTAACATGCTATGAACAATTTGAGGCTCATTTAGTCAGCCAGAAAACTGATACATAGAGGAGTTGTCAAGTGATTTCCTCAAGGCTCCACATTTAGTAAATGCTGGAACCAGAATTCAAACTATATATCCTACTGTTTAGCCAGGTTTCTCAATCACTCTGTTATACTGCCTTCTTATATTGCCATTTTTCCAATCCTTTCATATTAGTAGTTTAACTGTTTATAATTGTATTTGATGGCTTGTAGAACAGTGCTGACCAACAAAATTTTCTGCAATAATGGAAATATTCTATATATACCCTTTCCAAAATTATAGCTGTCAGCAATTTATGACCATTGAGACTTGAAGTATGGCTGTTGGGACTGAGGCACTAAGTTTTAAATTGTACTTAATTTTAATTAATTTAAATATAAAGGGTCACATGTGGCTAGTGACTATCATATTGTGCAGTCCGATTCTAAATATAAGCATACTGCCATTCTTTAAAACACTGTTCTTGAAATAAAAAACACAATTAATCAAATACAATTGTTAGAAGAATGCCTGAAAAGTGAAAATAAAAAAGGATATATTCTTTGTTCCTTTCTGGTAAGTACTAGGGCTATTATGCATTGAAACATACTGGTCAAGAGGAAGGCTGTTATACAATAATTTTATTTTATGTTCATATATGTTTCACAAAACAAGTGTAATATTTTAAACAGCAGTTTTGATTATTTATCTGAATTCTTGAAGGCTTGCAAGATATGGCCACGGATATAAATACAGACATACGTCTACATCTATAGATATGTAAATGTAGATATAGGTATATTTAAATTTTTAAATTTATTCCCTCCTTATTATCAAATTACTCATACAAATTAAAATTCAAAATAAAATAGTAACAGTCTTCATATTTGTACTGAATAATCTTATGACAATTTTTGTTTCTTAATCACTGTATATTTTTAAAATTTTTAAATTAACATAATTGTTTGTTTCCCTTCACTTCTTTTCTTCTATAAATTCAAAATTCTCTAAACTGTAATTTCCTACATTCTTTTCAATACATTTTATATTTCTCATAGTCCTATATTAGCTTTTGTGTTTTATGAATTGAGTCTTCAGACATTTTAAATAAGCTCATTTACCATATCATGGCTTCTTTTTTTAATCCAGTAAATAGTAATGTTTAAAAAAAAAGATAAAAGATTTGCTCAAATGGGAATTCTATATGTTTGCAAACTTTAATTTTTCCAAACTGATAGTGTTAATTGTAGGAACATCATTTTTATTATCATGATTATAGCTGCTTAGTAGCTCTGTAATGAGACGTCTGTTTTATATAGTAGACGAATCCTTTATTTTACTGAAGGACTAAATACTTGGTTTGGGAAATTTAAAAATTAATGTAGTATGAACACAGCATGATATTCAGATATAATCCTTCAATATTAAGAGGGGTAGGATCATGACGAGATCCTGAATCATCAGATTGAAGTTGAACGATTATTAACCTGATGCAGATGTAATAGTGATTTTTGCTTTGTGAGGTGATATATGTCTCTACCAACAAGTTACTTCATCCTTAGAAATTGTGATTAAACATTTAATTAACACAAGCTGAAGTTGTCAAGATTTCAAATTAAATTAAATATTGTTCAGTTTAATAACAAAACAATGAACTTATCCAAATGAGTTAAACAGCTATGAAATCATAAAAAACTCCAAGAAAAGAGAAATTCCCCTCTACTTATCATGAGTATATGTTCTATACACATGAGTACTGTGATAAACAAAATCTGAATATATATGTATACTTTAAAATAATGAAAGTTTCTTTAAAAAAATAAATCATATATTGTAATGACTTAATGTTGTCTTAATGTAATGTTGACTTAATGTAATGACTTTTATTGTAATGACTAGGGCAAATCACTTACATATCCATGCTGAAAATATTTTTAAAACCTCTAACTTAGAATTTCCTGAAAAATTATCACTTTAATCATAGACAAAAATCAATGTCATTGTTGTAAAATTGTGCCCATTTTACTACTATAGCATTTTAGGAAGGAAAAACTCAAGCCACATATAGGACAACTATTTTTGTAATGAATACACTGACAAAGGTTTAGGTAACCAGAATAAGTATTAATACTTCAATGGAAAAAAAAGAATGCATAAATAACAGGCAAAGATATGTTTAGGCATTTCACAGTAAAGAAAATGTAAATGGACTATAATCCTTGGAAAATAAAACAGTTAATTACTGAAATGCAAATTAAGTGATAAAGAGAAATTTTGTTATACCCACCAAATTAGAAAAAATAATTAAAACTTGATTTCATAAAAAACATTGATGAGATTGTGAAACAACAGAATCTCTTATATAGTCTTGATCAGAGGATTACCAAGTATACTCCATGTTTCCTTTTAAACCTTTCTAGAGAATTTGCAGGGAACACACTTGCTAAGACATCTATTTTTTGTTACATTTTTAAAGCAACAGAGTATGTAAAGCTTCACATCATTTTTAACCTCACAATTCTTTGCCTGTACCCTAAGTGTCTAGGTCTGGCACATCTCACATAAAGTGTTCACTTGTAATCATTGCTTTAGACTCTGATTTCAAAAGGAGGCTTGCTAAACTACCTAGTAAAATTCAACATGAATATAACTTTAAGTCCCAGCGACTCCACTCATGAAATAACCCCCTGAGGAATTCTTAAACATGTGCATTTGGAAATAGCATAACATTATTCAAAGCAGCATTTTTGTAACATAATGAAACTTGTAAAACTTCTCTATCAAATTTATAATTAATAAGATACAGTCAAGTCATACAATAGAATAGTATACATCAGTGCATAATGAATGAAAGTCACACATAGCTACATGGTTATATTTAAAAATGAAAATGCTGAATTAAAAAAGTCATAGAAGAATTCACAGAGCATTATTGTGTTTATTTAATGTGTTTATTCATAGAGCATAAATATGTTTATTTAATGTTCAAAGTAAGGTATAAGAAACAATAAATTGCTTAAGGATACTTATACAGGTACTAAAATTATAAAAGCAATAAGAAAATTATTAATATAAAATATAAGATAGTGGTTACTTTAGCAGGTGAGGAAAGGGGATGTGATCAAAGAGCAAATGATCAATGATTTATCAGTAATATTATATTTCCAAACAGTTAGGGATTCAGATATTTTACCTTCCACACTGAATTTCATAGAAAGGTACTCAAAGAACTGCTTTTATAAAGCAAAGAATAAAGAAAATAGAAGAAAGGTATATGACGAAGAAAACAATGGGTTTGAAGCACGAGATCAGTGAGAGAGTTCACAATGTGGACAACAGGCTTAAAAGGTGACAATTCAGAATGTAGTGGGAGGATTAAGGATTCCAAACAGGAAGTTTCTAGGAAAAAATTAAGGGAAAAAAGTGATAACATATTATGGTTAAAAGACTGAAATCAAAGAAAACATGGCTTATCAAGTACAATGGACCCACATAAAATTAACAGCTGACATCTCATCAGAAATGGTGGAATCCAGAAGACAGTCAAATTTCATATTCAAAGTTTTGAAGAAAAAAAAACCCTTTACAAAAAAAAACCCCTCTGCTAAGAATCTTATAGCCATCAAAACTAACTTTCAAAAGTAAGGCAAAATAAAGACATTCCCAGATTAAACAAAATGGATAACACATCTACCTTATAAGATATATAAAAGGAAGTTCTTCAGACAGACAGATAGTAAGTTAAATCCATACAAAACAGTAAAGAACATGGGTAAAGGTCATTATGTAAGTATAAAAAATTATATATGTATATTTTTTCACCATTTTTTCTTAACTTTTTAAAAAAGAAGATAAACAAAAGGTATACAATATATTGTTGTACTATAATATATAGAAATATATTTGTCAATAACAAGCAAAGTTGTTTTGGAGTGAAGAAACAACATCAGATTGTAACTAAATCCAAAAGACCAAATGAAGAAAATCAGAAATAAGAATAAGAAAATCAATATAACAAATCTGTAAAAATATATTTGCTTTTCTTTCTTCTCTCAGCTTATTTAATAGATATAATATTATGTAAAGTAATAATTATAAAAACATGTTTGGGGATTATGCATTTACATGTAAAATGTATTTATGGATTAACATACATAAAATGTAATAATTTAATAAGAATAATAGACAAAGAAGGTACAATAAAACTGTATAGAAATAATCTTTCTATTTCTCATTGAACATAAGTTAGTATAAATCTAAGTAAGTTCTGATCAGTTAAGATGTATGCCTTAGTGAAACCACTGAGAGAATACTTTAAAAAAAAGATGAAAAAATCATTAAAGAAATTAAATTATCATACTTTCAAAATTTATTTAATAGAAAAGAAAATGTTAAGGAGAATTACAATAATAAAAAAAGAACCTGAGATATAAAGAAAAAAAGTAAAATGGCAGACAAATCCAACTATATCAATAGTATCATTAAATAGGAATGAATTAAAAAAAAGGCAGAGATTTTCAGACTGGTGAAATATTTTAAAGACAAATATTTAGCCAAACTAACTAAAGGAAAAACAGAGAAGACTCAAATTACCAAAATCAAGTTTGAGGGAGAGGACATTATTATCAACCTTGTGGAAGTAAAAAGGAATATGAGAGAATATTATGCCAACAAATGAAATAACTCAGATGGAATGAACAAATTATTAGAAAGACACAAGCTACCAAAGCTGTCTCTAGAAGATTTCAGAAATATAAATAGACCTATAACATGTAAGGAGATTGAATTAATAATTTTAAAGAACTTCCCACAAAGCCAAGTCCAACCCAAGGTGGTTTCACTGGTGAATTCTACAAAACATTTAAGGAAGAGTTAAGGAGAGTTTGAGAAACTTTCCCCAAAAATAGAAAAATTACTTCCTAACTCATTTTATGAGACTAGTAGTACACAGATGCCAAACATGGCAGACATTATAAGAAAATTTCAGACCAGTATCTTTTATGAATATAGAGGTAAAAATGCTCAACAAGGTACTAACAAACCAAATCCAGCTACATATAAAAATGATTTTACAACCTGACCAATGGAATTTAACCCAGGAATTGAAGCTATAGTAATCAAGAATGTCATATATGAAATATAGGTAAATATATTTGAATTGAGAGTCCAGAAATAAGCCTTCACATTTATAGTCAATTAAATTTCAGAAAGTGTGCTAAGACAATTTAAAGCAGAAAGAATAATTTTTTTCATCAAAAGGTACTAGAACAGCTGGATATCCACATGCAAAAGAATAAAGTTGGACTCACAACATTATAAAAATAACAAAAATTAACACAACATAGATAAAAGACTTAAATGTAAAATCTAAAACTAAAACTCTTACCAGAAAACATCAGAGTAAATACCAATGACCTTGAATTAAGTTATGCTTTTTTAGACATGACACCAAAAGCAAAAGTAATAAAAGAAAACATAGGTAAATTAGACATCAACAAAAGAATATGAATATCTTTTTGAATTATGTTTTTTTTCTGGATATATGCCCAGGAGTGGGATTGCTGGATCATATGGTAGCTCTATTTTTAGTTTTTTAAGGAAACTCCATACTGTTCTCCACAGTGACTGTAACAATTTACATTCCCACCAACAGTGTAGGAGGGTTCCCTTTTCTTCACACCCTCTCCAGCATTTATTGTTTGTAGATTTTTTGATGATGGCCATTCTCACCAGAGTGAGGTGATACCTCATTGTAGTTTTAATTTGCATTTCTCTAATAATTAGTGATGTTGAGCATCGTTTCATGTGCTTGGTTACCAAGGCGGAGAGGAGGGGGGAGGGATAAACTGGGAGATTGGAATTGACATATACATACTATTGTATATAAAGTAGATAGCTAATAAGGACCTACTGTATAGCACAGGGAACTCTTATCAATATTCCATAATGACCTATATGGGAAAATCATCTTAAAAAGAGTGGTTATGTGTATACATATAACTGATTCACTTTGTTGTACAGCAGAAACTAACACAACATTTTAAATCAACTATACTCCAATAAAAATTTAAAAAATAAAAAATGAAGAATATGAATAGACATTTCTCCAAAGAAGATATACAAATAACCAATAAGATAAACACACAAAAAACATGCTCAACATAATCAGTCACAAGGGAAATGCAAATCAAAATCAGAATGAGATACAACTTCATACACACTAAGAAAATAATAATCAAAATGTTAGATAATAACAAGTGCTGGTGAAGATATGGAGAGATTGGAACCATTATCAATGCTCGTATCGATTCCAATGCTTGGAATTTAAAATAGTACAGCCATTTTGCAAAGCAATCTGTCATTTTCTCAAAAACTCATGTAGATTTACCAAAGGACCCACCAATGCCACTCCTGGGATACATGCCAAAGAGAACTGAAAACATATATCCACAAAAAACTTGACGCAAATGTTCACAGCAGCATTATTCACGGATAACCAAAAGATGGAAATAACACCACGTTTATGAATGAATACATAATGATGAATGAATACATAAAATATGGTATATTCATAAAATTAGATATCATTCTACAATAAAAATGAAGTACTTACAAATGTTACAACATGGATAAGCTTTGAAAATATAATGCTAACTGAAAGAAACCAGTCACGAGCCACCTCACATGTATGATTGCATTTATATGAAATATGCAGAATATGCAAATCTATAGAGACAGGAAGTAGGTTTCCTAGAGCTGGGGAGGGTTGAAGAATATGGGGAGGGATTGCTAATGGGTATGACATTTCTTTTGGAGGAGATATAAATGTTCTTAAGTTGATTGTGGTGCAAAATTTTGTAAATATGTGAAAAATTTGTATGCTTTACAAGTCTGTGAATTGTATCAGTGAACATGAATTTCATTTCTATAAAACCCATAAAAAATCAGCACAAGGAAAAGTAATATAATCCTTTTATAAAGTAACCCTAAAATTAACACTATTTATATAATCATAATAAATTAGGATTTATGGTTGAATTTTAAAGTTTGGAATCATCCTGAAGACAAACCACAATTTTAATATGGTTGTAGACAAAAGCATACATTTTAGCATCTGTGATGACAAAGTAAAATAAAAAGTACAAGGAATTGTTGTTTGGAGGTGAAAATTGGAGTGGAGAACAGGTTTGTAGAGTTGTGTGTTAACATATTTTATAAACAAGAAATCAAAATTTTCTGTCTATAGATTATATAACATGTAAATGTGATTATATTTCTTAAAGTTACAAACGCTAATTATGGGGGAAGCTAAAAGTGTTCAGTCTATGTTGGTAGTGTTGGGAGAGTGGGCAATGTGGCACATGTTTTGTTTTTAAGATGTATCCTCATTTATAAAGCTAGATACTGGTATATAAAATATGAAATAAACAAGAAAATAGATACAAATAAATAGAGGCATACAGGCAAATAAATGCATACATAAATAAATGTGCAGTACAATATTGTGTTTAACTGTCAAGTTAAATACCAGGAGAAACCACTCAGAATGTCACTGTGTAGAACAAAACTTAAAGTGAAGAATTGTAGTTTAGCTTACTGTTAGTATTCATTTTGATCAAATGTTTTTTACCAAAAAAAAAAAAGGAGAGAGAGAAAAAAAAAACACCTTTCAGTTTTATGAAGGCCAGTCTGTTTGATATGTTCAATATTTTTGATATTCATTAATTATAATTGCAGGAGCTGAGGCCCAAGGAATGAGGCATAAGAATTAAGGCAGAAGGGTGAATACTCGCCATGTCAGAAGGATGCTTATTTATTTATAAGGTGAGTATTGTTAGATACATAGACCATGAAACAAAAATTAGTTGGAATACTGATGTAAGCTAAGGCCATGAGAATATCAATGATATATTCTAAAACTAACATCATTGGTGAGAGTTGTATTAATTGAGAGTTTAGTTGTAAGTAAGAGAAAACTACCCAGCATAGATAAAGCAAAATGGGATGTTTTGATAAGGATACTTACAAAGTATGCCATGGAACCCAAGGGCAGAAATGCCATAGGATGATGGGAAAATGAAAGTAGAAATAAGAGAAATACCAGCAACCCAGGCAATATGCTTATTGTCAAGTTTGTTTGTTTTTTTAAAAATAGACTTTATTTTTTAGAGCAATTTAGATTCACAGAAAAATATAGAAGATACAGAGATTTCCCTTATACTCTATGTCCATTCATTCATAGCCTCCCTCATTATCAACATCCCCATCAAGGTGGTACAATTGATGAACCTACATTGATACATCATTATCACCCAAAGTCCATAGACTACACTAGGGTACACACTTGGTACTATACATTCTATGGGTTTGAACAAATATATAATGACATATATCCACCATTGTATATCATACAGAATAAATTCACTGCCCTAAAAATCCTGTGTGCTACAAGTATTCATCCTTTCCTCACCTCTAATCCCTGACAACTACTGATCTTTTTATTGTCTCCATAGTTTTACCTTTTCGAGAATGTCATATAGTTGGACTCACACAGTAGGTAGCATTTGCAGATTGGCCTCTTTCACTTATTAATATACATTTAAGACTCTTCCTAGTCTTTTCGTGGCTAGATAGTTTATTCCTTTTTAGTGTGAATAATATTCCATTGTCTGGATATACCACAGTTTATTTATCCATTCATCTACTAAAGAATATCCTGGTGCTTCCATGTTTTGGTAATTATGAATAAAGCTACCATAAACACCCATGTACAGGTTTCTGTGCATGCTGTTCACCTTTAATCCTTAGACAAGGTCTGGACTGCACATCCAGATCTGCACGTGCACAGGTAAGACTTTCTAAGGCACAACATTGCAACTGCTATAGGGCTGAGAACTAAACAGACACACCAGATGACTTGCAGTTACTGGAGATACTTAAGTTGTAGCTTAGACAGATGAGTGGAGGGACCTCACTGAGGACTTCAGGCATTCAGTTGAATTTCCAGGAAAGGTACACTTTAAGAAGGAGAAACAAGCCCTAGGAAAAGGACCAACATTGTGTTAAGCATAAAACAGAAATAGACCTGACTGCCTTAACAAAGAATAAAATTGAGCTTGACAAGATTAAGGGGACCCACTAATAATTTAACTGCTCTACAGAACATAATTCAGCATTTTTTAAAGTAGGGGTCAGCAAATTCATTCTGTAAAGTGTCAGACAGTAAATATTTTAGGGCCATATGGCCTTTATTGCAACTATCCACCTCTGCCATGGTAGCATGAAAGCAGTCATAAACAGCTTTTTACTTATAAGCATAAACCCAACAAATTACATTCAGTATAAGTGAACTAAACTGTTTAACTAAAAGGCAAATGTTTTCAGACCAGATAGAAATACTCACAAATAGTGAGCATAAGAAGGCTTGGGGTGGCCTTATGTTTAGATATAGAAGACTTTAAGACAAGGACATAAAAAGAGACATTTTAGAATGATAAAAGGATAAATGAATCAAGAAGGCATAAAAATCATACATATTTATACACCTACCAAGAATGTTACAGAACCAAAATTGGGTCCGTTTGCCCATGCACAGTAAAGTCAATCTACTGACACTGGGTTTTAGTGAAGGAAAGTGCAGCATCTATTGTGGGCACCAGACAAGGAGTCTGGGGCAGCTAAT
Source organism: Aethalodelphis obliquidens (assembly GCF_003676395.1). Lineage (NCBI taxonomy): Eukaryota > Metazoa > Chordata > Mammalia > Artiodactyla > Delphinidae > Aethalodelphis > Aethalodelphis obliquidens. The sequence goes on from NW_020837950.1 coordinate 52,542,156, forward strand.
TTCAAAAAAATCTGAACTCCCCAATGGATTTCAGGGAAGCATATTTAAAGGCAAGGTGAAGGAGGAGAGTCACAGGGTGTGTGATCAGCTCATGCACAATTCTCTGATTGGCTGATGGTGAAGTAACAGGACAGTGTCACAGGGGTTAACATCATCAATCTCTGGCTCCAGCTGGTCTTGGGGCTATATGCTCATGGTCATCATGTAGTTAACTTCTTCCATTTGGTAGGGATTTCAGTATCTGTAAAACAAGTCAGGAATGTGCATCATATACTTCAGGGAGAAACTTCAGGGAGGAACTAAAGTTTCCGCGACTGACATATGGCTGGTTTACTCTTTAAATTTTTACCGGTTCTTCTGGCAAAACTGCTACTTTTTTTTACTACATGTTCACATCTTTTCAATCATTAGTTCTTGAGCCAGGCTTTTGTAACTCAGGGGAGACCTGGAAGTCTACAGCTTTTCTACAAACAAGAGGTAGGCAGAGGACAGGGGGGAGGTGTCTGTCTTAGGAAAGCCCCATAGGGTCCTGCTCAGTTACAGAGGCACTTTAGCCTGTATAAGGCAAAAACTGATGAAAATAAAAGGGAAATAAATCATATTTGGAGATTGTCACTCTTTTCTCCTTAAATGCTATGCTGTTTTTCATTTAACAGTAAAAAAATCTGTTGGAGTTAAGTATTTTTTTTCTGTTTACACTTCTTCTCCTCCATTTTTACATTGAACCCACTTAATCAGGTTTCTGTTCTTGTCACTCTACCCAAACTATGCTTCTCAACATAAACATAGGTTTCCACATTACTTAATCAAATAGTCATTTCTTTGTCTTTCTTTTCTTGTCCCATCAGCCACATTTCACCCTGTTAATCATTCTTTTCTTTTTGAAGTATTTTCTTAGTTTGGCTTCCAGGCTGCCAGGCTACTTATCTCTCTATCCTACAGCCTCACTGGCTACTTCTTCTCAACCCCCTTTGTTAGATTTCCAAATAAGAAAGATTCCCAGAAGTCAGTCCTTAGTTCTCTCTTCTTCATCTGCGATACTGGTTGGATAATCCCATCAAGTGCCATGTCCTTAAATACCATCTCTTTTCTGAGAACTTCCAAAAGTCATACATACAGCTCAGATCTCTTCATGACATTTATACTCATACATCGAATTTCCTGCTTGACTCCATTTAAATGATTAATAGCCATTTATTACTGAACTCTGCCCTCCAATTAAAGACAAAAATGAAAAATTTCCCATTTCTATATTGCTCCAATTATTGCAATTTATATTTGCTCAGGCCAAGACCTTCATGTTATTGTTGACTCCTCCATTTCTAACATCTTTCTTATCCAAGTCCATTAGTAAATCCAGTTTCAAATATATTCTGAATTAGACCAGTTTCCAGTCAGTTTATTATTTATCGTTGCCCATGATACCATCATCTTCATCAGTTTTTTTTTTTCTTCAATAGCTTTCTAATATGCTCCCTGGTTTCATTTTTGTCCACAAGTCCATCCAGTCTGCTTTCTAATGGACCTTACTTCTCTGTTACATATAGCATCTTCCTCCCTCAGAATCCTTGCCACTGCTTTGCTTTCCACCTACAATGCTGTGTCTCACTTACCTACGTGAATTCCTCTTGCCACCCTGCAAAAAATACTGCATCTTTTATCACTTTATACCCCCTTATCCTTAAAAATTATCCCATATATATATTTTTAAATTATAGTACTCATCTACTGAGTCTCTTGTCAGTTATTGATATAACAGTGTCATGCTTCTAGGTAAAGAACAATTGTAGTAGGTAGTCTCAGAAGTCTGTAGGAATAAAATATAGATCAGTTTCTAAAGAGAAGTCAGCATTAATGAAATTTTCATAAATTATATAAGCTAGTGATCATTAACGTAGTTACTGAACAATGTCCATGCCCAAAGTAAGCCCTAGAATCAGTTTCTCCTATGAATACTCTATGAATAATTAATTATTACTCACTATTAACTGATAGACATTAATTACTTTGTTGTCATTAAGTCAGCAAAAATGCAAGTTTACAAGCACTGATTGTAGAACAAACATAGTGGCTTCATGCAACATAGTTTAAGCTGTTGTTTCTGAATTCAGAAGACCGTTTTGAGTTTAGATCACATCATTTACTAAGAGTGTGTTTTCTACTTACTATGTGGTAAAAAAGAAGGTTAATCTAATTTCTTTATAAAGTGGTTGTGAGATATATTTAATAACATAAGTAAAATGCATTTTAAAACAGTGAAATATTTATATTTACATCTTAAGCATTATTTTACTAATATTAATAAAGATTAAAATAAAGTATATTACATCTATAATGAAGATTTTCTTTTATATAAAAAGGATGAATTAGTTCTATAAAATATTTAAATATAAGGAAAACCTCATATTTTGCTACACTTGATTTAATTTCCAAATTTGATAGTTAAATAATGGAAGAGTTTTAATATAGTTAGAAAAGGAAAAAAGTTAGTATATTGAATATGTTAAAACATTTTCAAAAAATATAAAAATGCTGCTACTAAAAATACAGAGGTAAAGTTGATTTTTGTGGCCAGTCAGCTAGTGGTGGTTATGAACGGGCATTCAAATGTGCTTGGGTAATTAAAACACTTCATAACATGGTTGTACATAATTATATTGAGTGAATATATTAAGATTTTAAAAAATATTTCTAGTAGAATGTGGTTTTGATTGATTTAATCCTCACAGTGTTGTGGGTGTATAAGTCTAGTTGGAAATAGTCTTGGCCAGCTCATACAGCAGCAGATGCAGTATTTGCATAAGTAGGATGTTATATGTGGGCTTGTATTTTTGGCTGACACTAGATTTATGACACCAGTTCATTTTTTGCACAGATGGAAGAAAACCTGACAATGTGAAAAGAGGAGTTAATCAATTTCTCTTTAAAAAATTGTTACAGTTACTCTGACTTAAATTTACATATATGTGTCTGCTTACCTCATTCATGTGCATATATAAAACAGTAAATTTTCGGTCACTTTATTATCTCTCATTGCAATGTTAGCAATTAAACCTGAGGCTGATGCAGCCAAATAGGAGGAAGCATTGGTAGTATTAATGAATAAATATATTTATCCTAATTTTGGAGGTGAAAGAATCATTTACAACAGTGAATTAGAAACAAAATAAATGGCTTATATTTCCAGAAAAAGTATAGTGCTTTCTCATGTGAAATATTAAATTATAAAATAAATGGCCAATTTTTACAGGAAATATATAAATTATACTATACTATATAATATACCATTATATTCTTTGAAATTTTTTGGGGTTTTATTCTAAAACTTTCTTCATTTTGCTTAAGATATTTAAAATACTTAGTAATTGCATATTGGACTTTCCTGTGGTTTTAGAGGTTAGAGTCTAGTGACAGAGATGTAATATTTGCTTGTGTGTGGTGGTGAAGGACACAATGGTTGGATTGGGCTACACTATATAAACAGAAAAAAGGGAATGTGAGCCAGTCACATGGACAGCTGTAAATAAGGATACAGAAAACACAGTCAACAAAAGAAAATTTCCAAGCAACAATTTTGTTATTGTTGATAAAACAGTGAGGGGAAACAGCTAAGACTGAGAGTATAAACAGGTAGCAGCTTTTATATACCAGGGAAAAGACATTGAATTCTATTTTGTGGGCATATAATTATTTTACTGGAGAGATTAAATAATAAAAGCAGATTCTTTAAAAAAAATATTCTGATAGCTAGGTGGGTAATGAATTTGGTGAGTTAAGACTAAAAGCAGATAGAGGGTATTGCTATTTATTAGGAGAATGTTATGGAATTTTGAGCAAAGCAAGTGGTAATAGAGGTAGAAAAATGAGAAAATGTGAGAAGTAGTTATGAAAGTATACTTATAAAATTTATAATTCATCTCTTTAAAAAATTAAAATATCAATCTCTAATTTTATTTGACATTTAAAAATATATAATATGGTCAAAATAAATAAAAATAATGATAATTCTGAGAGACATACTAAAATAAATATAGATAGATACACATGTGCACACACAAAGAGCACTGAAAATTAATATTAATCAAAATAGAAGAACTACAATGTAAACTTGGCCATGTTTGGGGTTAAAGAATACTTTACTTACAGTTATTGCTGAAACATAAATATAGCTTCACTTTTATTTTATTTTTAGATTTTGTAATGTCTAAGACACTTTTAAATTTATTCTAACTTTTAATTAACTGGCTAGGAAGAGAGCTGACTAATCTGCAATTTCACAAATCAAAAATCTCACTGAGGCTTTTAACTTTGTGGGACGAGCAAGGGTTTAGCTGTGGATGGAAAACTGTGGGAGTTCATGGTCAGCTAAAAAATATCTGAAGTGATTGCAACTACATGTAACTCACGCGCTTTCACTGTCCCTGTGCTAATCATGTTTTGTTATTTTCATGACCATTTAAGACATGTAAATGTCTGTACACAGTTAAAAATATGTAATTCTGAGTAATAAAGTCTCTATGGAATAACTTCACAGAAAGAGGATCTTTATTGTCATTGCATGACAGGAAAATATCAATACAACAGAGATAATATCTATGACTAGTGATAGAGTTCTAAATAATAACTTTGAAATTGTGAAGGATCTGAGATGCTATCTCACAGCTTACATGGATTCCCTGCTCCCCACTTCCTTGAAGAACAGCACAATGAGAGCCAAATGTCCACCAATAAGTTACAATAAAGGAGAGGATCCCTCAAATTATGAGATCTAGAGCTTGTATAGGGATGATTAAGACATATGTCCAATCTTTCTTCCAAAGAGAGATTTCTCATTAAGCAAACATTCTCTGATGGACAGAGGGAAAGCATTGCTAAATCTATTACCCTGAAATGTAATGGAATATTTCCAGGAAGGAAAAGGATAAGATTTTACATTTCCAAATCATTCTGTGGGTCTCTGTCTTAAAGATATCTTAGAGATACTATCTCTACTGAGAGGTACTATCTACTTAGAGATAGTATCTCTAGTTTCCAGAGCTGTCTGTTATGCAAACATTCTTTCAGTGCCCTTTGCTCAAAAGGTCTAGATCATGTAGGAGCATAAAAAAAAAATCCAAAAACTCTCTCCTAATACAACCAAAGTCTGATTCTTTATTTATCCAATAATTATTATAATATATTCCAAATATTTGGAAAAATAATATATAATGAACACCCAATGAATCCATTCCTTTGCTGCATTTAAATATTTTGCCATATTTGACTTATATCTTTTATTCACTGTGATAAACAAAATAATGGTAATCTCAAAGATGTCCACATTCTAATTCATGAGACCTGTGAATATGTTACCTTAAGTGGCATAAGGAACTTTACAAATATGATTAAGTTAAAGATCTTGAAATGGATCTTGGATAATCTGAGTGGGCCCAATGTATTAAGAGTTTTTAAGAGAGAGGCAGAAGGATACGAGTCAGAGAGAGATTGGAAAATGCTACACTTCTGGCTCTGAAGATCAAGGAAGAGGTCATGATTCTATGGATTCAGGTAGCTTCTAGAAGCTGGAAAAGGCAAGGGAACGGATTCTCCCCTTGAGCCTCCAGAAGGAATGAATCCATGCTGACACCTTGATGTTAGCCCAGTGAAACTCTTTTAAGATTTCTAACATATATTCTTGTATCCCATGACCATTTTTAAAAATTTACATACATTAATGTTTACTCTTTGTGACATAAATTCTATGAGTTTTGGAAAAATAATATATTTTTATTCACCATTATTTATCAAACACAATAACTTTATTGTCCTAAAATATTTCCTGTGTTTCACTTATTCACCTTCATACCACCCCAGCCCCAACCTCAGCCTGATCTCAACCACTGAACTGTTTACCATCTCTATATTTTTGCATTTTCATGAATGTGAAACATTTGGAATCATGTAGCATATAGTTTTTCAGACTAGCTTTTGTCGCTTAATAATATAAAGGGAAGCAAAATAGAAGAATATTTGCAGGCTCATTGTCAAAGTGTATATGATCAGCATTAGTAGTTATGCACTTGTGTTGATATAAATGTTCTATACTTAAATATATAGTTTTCTAAATCATAATAGTGAAAGGTGAATAAAAATAAAACTTAAATCATACCACATTTGTTTTTTTCTTCTTAGTTAATGGTTGACAATAGTTGATATTACCTAAATGAGAACTTTGAAAATGTGATGCAATTTATATCAGCATGAGTTAATTTTGAGATCTATTTTGAACCTTATCTAAACCATCTGGGGAGAAATTCCTTCAGGGAAAATAAAGAACATGCTGTATAATGATTCTATCTGCTACCATTAGCAGATGATACAGACTTGTTAAACACATCTGTACCTCACCATTATCTGGCCATATGCTCATGCAGATGAAACATTAACATTCACTGATTACACAATTCTATTAATTTCTATCATCCTTGTCACAAATAAAATAGTCCCCATATAATGATATATATTCTTTCAAATACTATAATTTCTATATTGATTAAAATTTATCCTCTGATTTATCCCAATCCTGAGTTTCCCATCTCCATCCTTTCTCTTGTCCTCTGGAGATCCATTCTATGGTGACCAAAAGAAATTGTATCATGCATTCTTATGTTCTTCATGGAATATCCCCCAAATTCCTTGACTTTGTAGAAATTTTCCTCTTTCCTGAGAACATCCATGTTTTGTAGTGTTTAGCTTCTAACTCCTTATGACCTTTATTCACTCCCATGTCATTTGTATATGACATTAAAACCTTCACCCTCAGTTGTCTAATTCCAATCGCCTAGTCACTTAGTCACTCTATTTTATTGAGTTCTTAGTTTCAGTCTCAACATCTTTCTAGCTACTTTTCTCCCTCTTTTCCTCTCCCTCTCCCTCTACTTCTCCTGCCCCTTCCCTGTCTCCCTCTGTCTCTCTCTGTCTTTCTGTATACACACATATAATAAAAAGTTGTCATTTTCATATGGGTAAAAAATACATTTAAAATTTAATATTATTTTCTCAAGGAATGCACATTTTAACATAAAAATGTACAAGTTACAATCTATGCTTGCAAGAAAATAAATGAATAATAACAAAAGTCTTTTCTATATTCTGACACTGTTCTCTAAAGAAACGTTTTGTGGCCACAATTTCTTTAGCACACAGGTTGAAAATGGAAATCTTAGGGGTAATTCAAGAATATTCATTCATTTACAGATCACCTAAGAGTGATTACACTGTTCCAAGTAGTTTCTGAGGATGTAAGAATAAAAAGAAGCTGACTTTGTTTGAATAGATTTAATCCAGTGGAGAGGAAGACATTCAAATTAAGAATTAAAATATTGTGTGATTTTTGCTATATTGAATACATGAACGTGATATGAGTGTTCAGGGAAGGATTTACCAATTGACCACATAGCTTTGATACCCAGAGGAGAACTTGAAAAGAACTATGATATAACTGTGTATTCTTACCCATCAAAGACAGCCAGAAACATCCCTGTGGATATAATAATAATGTATTACTTACAGCAGTAGAGATCACACTCCATGAGGACCTGTGAAGTATTTCAATAAGAGTGAGTAAGGAGGGGCTTATTATAGGATTTGCACTTATGTCAGGTGACTTGGGGGAAAGAATGTTTACCATTTATCAGATAGTTAGGATTGCCAGACACTGTGCTGTTTGTTTTATTCTCTCCTTTCTAGGCTTATCAGTTATACTTATTTTTTAACTTTTTTGTTCTTTTTATTTTGAGGTATAGTTGATTTACAATATTATATTAGTTTCAGGTGTACAACATAGTGATTCAAAATTTTTATAGATTATGCTGCATTCATAGTTATTATAAAATATTGGCTATATTCTCTGTGTTGTACAATGTATCCTGGCAGCTTGTTTATTTTATGCATAGTAGCTTGTACCTTTTAATCCCCTACCCCTATCTTACACCTTCACCCTTCCCTCTTTCCTCTGGTAACTACTAATTTGTTCTCCATATCTGTAAGTCTATTTTTTTTTGTTGTTATAGTCACTAATTTGTTTTACTTTTTAGGTTCCACATATAAGTGATAACATACAATAATTGACTTTCTCTGTCTGACTTATTTCACTAAGCATGATACCCTCCAGATCTATCCATGTTGTTGCAAATGGCAAAATGTCGTTCTTTTTTATGACTGAGTAGTATTCCATTGTAAAAATAAACCACCTCTTTCTTATCCATTTATCTATTGATGGAAACTTAGTTTGCTTCCATATCTTAGCTATTGTATATAATGCTGCTATGAACATTGGGGTGCATGAATCTTTTCAAATTAGTGATTTTGTTTTCTTCAGATATATATCCAGGAGTGGAATTGCTGTATCACATGATAATTCTATTTTTAGTTTATTGAGGTTCCTACATACTGTGTTCCATAATGGCAGCACTAATTTACATTCCCACCAACAGTGTAAGAGGGTTCCCTTTTCTCTACATCCTATCCAACATTTGTTATTTGCAGAACTTTTGATGATAGCCATTCAGACAGGTGTGAGGTGATATCTAATTGTGGTTTTGATTTGCATCTCTCTGATGATAAGTGATGTTGAGCATCTTTTCATGTGCCTGTTGGCTACCTGTATGTCTTCTTGGAAAAATGTCTATTCAGGTCTACTTCCCATTTTTTTTATTGGGTTGGTTTTTTGTTTTGTTTTTTTGATATTGAGTTGTATGAGCTGTTTATATATATTGGGTATTAAACCTTGATTCATCATCATTTGAAAATATTTTCTCCTTTCAGTAGGTTGTCTTTTCATTTTATCAATGGTTTCCTTTGCTGGGCAAAAGCTTTTAAGTTTAATTAGGTCCCATTTCTTTATTTTGGTTTTTGTTTCCTTTGTCTTAGGAGACAGATCAAAAGAAATATTGCCATGACTTATGTCAAAGAGTGTCTTGCCTATGTTTTCTTCTAGGAATTTTATGGTTTTCAGTCTTACATTTAGGTCTTTAATCCATTTTGAGTTAATTTTTGTATATGGTGTGAGAAAATGTACTCATTTCATTCTTTTACAAGTAGCTGTCCAGTTTCCCCAGCATTACTTATTAAAGAGAATGTGTTTTTTCCATTGTATATTCTTGCCTTTTTTATAGATTAATTGACCATAAGTTCATGGGTTTATTTCTGGGCTCTCTATTCTGTTCCATGATCTATGTGTCTGTTTTGTGCCAGTATCATACTGTTTTGAATACTGTAGCTTTTCAGTAGAATCTGAAGTTAGGGAACATGATTCCTCTGGCTGCTTTTCTTTCTCAAGATTGTTTTGGCTATTTGGGGTATCTTTGTGTTTCCATACAAATTTTAAAATTATTTGTTTTAGTTCTGTGTAAAAATGCCCTTGGTATTTTGATAGGGATTGCATTGAATCTGTAGATTGCCTTTGGTAGTACAGTCATTTTAACAATATTAATTCTTCCAATCCATGAACATGGTACATCTTTCCATCTGTTTGTGTCATCTTCAATTTCTTTCATCAGTGTCTTACAGTCTTCTGAGTACAGGTTTTTATCTCCTCAGGTAGGTTTGTTCCTAAGTATTTTAGTACTTTTAATGCAATTGTAAATGAGATTGTTTTCTTAATTTTTCTTTGTGATATTTTGTTGTTAGTATAGAAATGCAACCGAATTATGTATATTAATTTTGAATCCTACAACTTTACCGAATTCACTGATAAGCTCTCGTAGTTTTCTGGTGACATCTTTAGGGTTTTCTATGTATAGCATTATGTCATCTGCAAACAGTGACAATTTCACTTTTTCTTTTCCAATTTGGATAAAGAAAGATAGGAACTGAGAGTACATATAGTTTGCTGGAATTTACACAGCTAGTATGTGGCAACAATGTACCTAAAATCCAGGTCTCCTTATGCTTAATCTTATACTGCTGTTTAATGCCATATCTCAAGTTCTAGTATAATATAGGTTGGAGATTTTGTCATGAAAAATTGATTGTACTCCTGGGTTTGGTTTTATATATAGATTTTTTTAGTAAAGCTAAATAGAATCATTTATGGTTTGATAAAAGTTTTTGCCTTACTTAACAGGGTTTTTGCATGTTAAATGAATTCTGTTTTTCATTTCCTAATCCTAATGAAAATTTTATGTTTTGTATCAAGGTAGAGGAAATCAGGAGTGATGCCATATATGACCTTTCCTTTTCCATGTTTTGGGAAAATTAGCAGCTGATAATTTTAAATGTTTTAATACAAGTATTTTCTACAACTTATTTTAATCAGATAAGAGTGATAACATGCAATTAAATATATCATGAAGAACCAAGAGGAGTACCTAATTTTGTCATTTTCATCCACTTTGTACAACCTCAAAAGCTAAACATTTTATTCTTTATATGATTTCCTCATGTCTACATATTTCACTTCTTTTCCCCATATATTTTCATGTTAGAATGTAGTTTCACATTTCTAAGTGAAGGAGTTAAGTGACTCACTTACTGTATTAGGAGCTTATATTAGGGGAAAACAAAGTTCTCTTCTACATTTCTTCTCACAATGAGTTCAACTCTCATTGCTAAATTCCAAAATTCCAGTGAACATGACTTTTTAATAAATCACTATTTATATTTTAATAATTTTCTAAGTTAAAGATTCAAATCCTTCATTAAATTCAACTTTACTTCAGAAAAGTAAAAATTTTAAATGTTAACCTTTTTTTTTCCCCGTACACACAGGACTTTCCAGTATATCATACAGTGATTGGTCTTGTGCAAAATATGTGTCCACTCTTTGTACTATTTCTTCTAAACTATAGCTGTCTTGCTCTATGTGGATATATGTGTAATTTTATTAATCAGAAACATATTATTTAAATATAATGACTGGTTAATATTAGGAATAAGTGTTCTGTGACAAAGAACGGAGAAATGTTTAGATACTTGTGTTACTTCTTAATTATAAAATATGTATGTGTTAAGTATTATACTAACACACAGGTTAATATAAAGACATTGTAAATGTTCCTTTTAAAAATAAATGTTAGAGGGCTTCCCTGGTGGCGCAGTGGTTGAGAGTCCGCCTGCCGGTGCAGGGGACACGGGTTCGTGCCCCGGTCGGGAAAGATCCCACAGGCTGCGGAGAAGCTAGGCCTGTGAGCCATGGCCGCTGAGCCTGCACGTCCGGAGCCTGTGCTCCACAGCGGGAGAGGCCACAACAGTGAGTGGTCCGCGTACTGCAAAAAAAAAAAATTAAAATAAATAAATAAATAAATGTTAGAATAATTTTTTAAAAGATAATTTCAGATGTTAGGTATCTAAAGATCCACTCAGAAAAACTACATATAAGAATCAATTTTGATAAATAGTTACTTGTGTTATTTTCTGAAATAAGCTTTGTGTCAATAGTATTTTAGGTCCCTAAGTATATTACAGTCAAAATAATATTTTAAAATAATTAAAAATTGTGCAAAGTTCAAAATCACAGTATTTTTGGAATAGCAATTTGAACAAAATAATTTCTTGAAAGAGAAAATGATTTTATATTTATGTTAAACTTTATGTTCAGTATTTTAAATGTTTGTAAGTTAGATTTTATTCCGGCATAGTAGAATTATTAGCTCAAAAAATGAAAAATAAAAAAAAGAGCAGCAACTTATTATGTAGATGCATTTGTATTAAAGAAGTTGATCATTTGTTATAATGAGGCATTAATACAGAATTTGATGACTCTTTTAGAAAATAGAGCTTTACATTTAATATACAAACTTAATATATGAAATTTACAGTTAATAGACACTATAATTTAATTCTGAGACATTTATGCATTGTACTAAGATTGAATAAATGTGTAATTATCTGAATGTAACTATTTTATGCATGAGAATATTACAACACATAGTAAATTTTCTTTACTATATAGAAATCGATAGAAAAAATCAGTTAATTATTTTAATCTTTATACTTTATGAAAACAATGTTCCATCTTTTTAATAACTTAAATTGCACAGAATTTTGAATTCCATAAATTTATGGTAAATTGCTTAGTGTGTATGAACCAACTATTTCCTAAGAACTGATAAATATTTCTTTGCTAGATTAAAATAATTTTCTGAAAGAAAAAGCACTTAAAAAATCATACATAAGCATTTCATAACACTGACTTTATTACTCTCCACCACAAATAGATAATTTGAGTAATTACAGAAGAAATGATAATAAAATATAATGGGAAGAAATTTGGACAGAAAGAGAATCTACATTATACTAAAGCATTGCCAGTAATTTACCATGTGAACTGGACTTTTTTCTGTTTACTTAATAGTATTTTATTCTTTTGTGTATTTTTTCTTCTGATTATTAAAAATGTTAAAGCATTTTTGCCTTCAATATATGTTTCTTTACAGACATATAATTTCCATGTTCTGTAGTTCCTATTCCAAATGTAAATGCATATGAAAATGCAGAGCACATACTTGTTAGTATTTTATTTTAAATTTTAAATTCATATTTAATTTTATAGTTTTCTAAATATAATTATTTTATATAGATAGTTAAATGAATGTGTATGTTTTGAGAAGGAAGAGGTCTAGTTTGTGGCAGTTTAGATCATAAAGCCAAGTACATTATATAGAAAATGATTGGTATTTTGTACAAAATGTAGTACAAACGTACTGTGTAGTTCTAACACAAAAGGGCACAGTGTCATTAAAATACAATTGTAAATGTTTTTATCTGGTGTAAGGTAGATGCTTTCACATAATTAACAGAATAAGCTATAAAATAAAAATAAGAAACTATTGAAAAATTTTGTAGGATACAGTACTGATTTTGAGTTCTGAGAAAATCTTGTCAAAATGTGCATAAACAGCTATTAAAGGCATAGCTGGCAATCACACAATAAAAGGTAAATGAGACAGGTTAAGTCAAAGAGCAAGTATGCTGCATTCTCCACAAAGGTGCAGTATTGGGTACAGAATACTCTGGTCTTCTGACCCCCCACAAATACCATGGGACCCTGCCCCATTTGTATCCTCCCTGGGATCCCTTCCCCACCAGCACTCCTGACTCAGGCAACTTCTCCAGTAGTTCATGGTAGGAGAAATTTTCAATCAGCCTGCCAGGAAAACAGTGAAAAGTTTTCTGTCATCTACTTAGATTTTCATCTTTTTTCATTATTATAACACGGTCATTATAATCTACAAATGATCCCTATAATCTCATGGTACAGGCTTACAATGTATACCTTACAACACAGATATATTTAAATGAAACTTTGCTTCAGTATCTATGAAAGAACTTGGTGGTTTCCAGGGGCTGGGGAGTGAGGGAAAAGGGGAGATGTTGGTCACCAAGCACAAACATACAGTTATAAGCTCAATAAGTGCTAGGAATCTAATGTAGAGCATAGTGATTACAGGTAGTAATCTGTATTCTATACTTGAAAATTGCTAAGAGGGTAAAATTTAAAGTTATTACTGCAAAACAGTTAAGGTAATTATGTGACATGATGCAGGTGTTAGCTACCTCTACCATGGTAGTCATTTTGCAGTACACAAGTGTATCAAATCAACAGGTTGTAAAACCTTAAACTTACATGATGTTATATGTCAATTATATCTCAGTAAAGCTGGAAAAAAACTCACCAAACGATAACCATAAAATAAATAAACATGCATATGTATAAATAACAATAATAATCAGAAACCTATATTTGAGGCCCCAATTCTTCCAAGCAAAATAAACAAACAAAATTAGTTAAAATTTACCACGGCTAGTCTCTCAGTTTCTTCTGTTTGTAGGTGTAGTCATTTGCAGACAATACCCATGTCCTTCATTTTTATTCGGGTTGCATTTAGACACTGGAGACATTTTCAAACCTTTCTGTTTTGCCCCTTGTTCAGGTTTTTACCAGCTCCTGTACTGATGTTGCTTGTCCTGGCCTTTGGTTGTGTGGCAGAAACTGAAACTAACGTCCCCAGCCCTGCCATGGACTTGAATCGTGAGGACCTCTTACTTTGTGCCCTGCTCATTTCAAAACCGAACACCTTCCTGCACACCTGCCTCGCAAACGCTTCTCTACCTGCCTCTGTAGGCCCCTGGGATGTCTGAGGCCTTTTGACACCACTTGCCAGCCTCGGATTAGAGAAACATGTGGTGCCCCAGCCGAACACGACCCATGCCCGTTCAAACTCTGACTCTACTGGTTTGACTTGCACCCGCCTGCCACCAGCAAGGCTCAGGTGTGTGGATAATTGGGTTATTCCTCAGGGATACAGGCAGCATCCTAACATCAGTCTCGTCACTGCATATTCTGTGGTTTAATGAGTTCATTTCTCTCATGGTAATAAAATTCTTCTTACATCACATCCTCTTCCCTCCTCTACTCTCTAGATTGTTTTTTCAATTTTATTATCGAGTTCATCATTCTTAGGTTGAATTTTCAATCCACTCTCTTTTGGTTGGAAAACAAAACCTCTGCAAACCAAAGATGTTATTAAATTATGATTAAATCATCTAATTTTCCATGTAAATTAGACTACTTTTTTTCTAGATTGCACTTTTCTGCTACCTCTCTGACCAAATAAACTTCAGATTCAAACCTATGTTACTAGTGAAAGGAGTAACAAGAAATACTTGGAATGAAAAATACATCAAATGCCATTTTAATAAAATTTTGCTTCTTATTTTTTCTATTCTACTAGTTATAAATTATCAGAGAGGTAACAATATATTACTTGCTGAATCAAAATGATATAAAAAGCCCTTAAAATACAGAATGAAAATGTCATTCCTCAGCCTAGCATTGTAAACCTTCTACAGTTTGCTCTGGCCCATCCAGATTAAACTTCAGATATGTTTCCTTCATTCTACCCCGTGCCCAGCTCACCATGTGTGGGTTCTGCCTCCCTTCAATATTAGATTGTATTTTTGGGGTTCTTGGTCTTGAGCTAAGCATGTCACTTCATTTACAATCCTATTTCTGCAAATATGTTAGATATTTTATATTTCCTTTTTAAAAATCAGGCTTATCAAGGTATAATTGACATATAAAATTGTAATTTGTTTCCTTTCTGAAACTGTGTCAATTCTGCCACCTCCAAAGTCTCCAAATTCCCCTTGTTTGATTTAATCTCATTTATAATGTAATTTGTACATCTGCTATAATATTAAAAAATTCCTCATGTCAGATTTGTTTTTTATGTATCTCTATCTCCCCTATTTAACTTTGAGCTCCAGAAAAAGTAGAAAATAAAACTTTTCTTTTTAAACTTTATATGCCTATATTATTGTTTAATAATAATTACAATATTTTTTAAACATCTTTATTGTACTATAATTGCTTTACAATGGTATGTTAGTTTCTGCTTTATAACAAAGTGAATCAGTTATACATATACATATGTTCCCATATCTCTTCCTTCTTGCATCTCCCTCCCTCCCACCATCCCTATCCCACCCCCCTAGGTGGTTACAAACCACTGAGCTGATCTCCCTGTACTTTGCAGCTGCTTCCCACTAGCTATCTATTTTATGTTTGGTAGTGTATATATGTCCATGCCACTCTCTCACTTTGTCACAGCTTACCCTTCCCCCTCTCCATATCCTCAAGTCTATTCTCTAGTAGGTCTGTGTCTTTATTCCCGTCTTACCCCTAGGTTCTTCATGACCTTTTTTTTTTTTTCTTAGATTCCATATATATGTGTTAGCATATGGTATTTGTCTTTCTCTTTCTGACTTACTTCACTCTGTATGACAGACTCTAGGTCCATCCACCTCACTGCAAATAACTCAATTTCCTTTCTTTTTATGGCTGAGTAATATTCCATTGTATATTTGTGCAACATCTTCTTTATCCATTCATCTGTTGATGGACACTTAGGTTGCTTCCATGTCCTGGCTATTGTAAATAGAGCTGCAATGAACATTTTAGTACATGACTCTTTTTGAATTATGGTTTTCTCAGGGTATATGCCCAGTAGTGGGATTGCTGGGTCGTATGGTAAGTCTATTTTTAGCTTTTTAAGGAACCTCCGTACTGTCCTCCATAGTGGCTGTATCAATTTACATTCCCACCAACAGTGCAAGAGAGTTCTCTTTTCTCCACACCCTCCCCAGCATTTATTGTTTGAAGATTTTTTATGATGGCCATTCTGACTGGTGTGAGATGATATCTCAGTGTACTTTTGGTTTGCATTTCTCAAATAATTAATGATATTGAGCATTCTTTCATATGTTTGTTGGCAATCTGTATATCTTCTTTGGAGAAATGTCTGTTTAGGTCTTCTGCCCATTTTTGGATTGGGTTATTTGTTTTTTTGTTATTGAGCACCATGGGCTGCTTGTAAATTTTGGAGATTAATCCTTTATCAGTTGCTTCATTTGCAAATATTTTCTCCCATTCTAAGGGTTGTCTTTTGGTCTTGCTTATGGTTTCCTTTGCTGTGCAAAAGCTTTGAAGTTTCATTAGGTCCCATTTGTTTACTTTTGTTTTTATTTCCATTTCTCTAGGAGGTGGGTCAAAAAGGATCTTGCTGTGATTTATGTCATAGAGTGTTCTACCTATGTTTTCCTCTAAGAGTTTGATAGTGTCTGACCTTACATTTAGGTCTTTAATCCATTTTGAGTTTATTTTTGTGTATGATGTTAGGGAGTGTTCTAATCTCATACTTCTACATGTACCTGTCCAGTTTTCCCAGCACCACTTATTGAAGTGGCTTTTTGTTCTCCACTGTATATTCTTGCCTCCTTTATCAAAGGTAAGGTGACCATATGTGCGTGGGTTTATCTCTGGACTTTCTATCCTGTTCCATTGATCTATATTTCTGTTTTTGTGCCAGACCATACTGTCTTGATTATTGTAGTTTTGTAGTATAGTCTGAAGTCAGGGAGCCTGATTCCTCCAGCTCCATTTCTCATTCTCAAGATTGCTTTGGCTATTCGGGGTCCTTTGTGTTTCCATACAAATTGTGAAATTTTTTGTTCTAGTTCTGTGAAAAATGCCAATGGTAGTTTGATAGGGATTGCATTGAATCTGTAGATTGCTTTGGGTAGTAGAGTCATTTTCACAATGTTGATTCTTCCAGTCCAAGAACATGGTATATCTCTCCAGCTATTTGTATCATCTTTAATTTCTTTCATCATTGTCTTATAATGCTCTGCATACAGGTCTTTTGTCTCCTTAGGTAGGTTTATTCCTAGATATTTTATTCTTTTTGTTGCAATGGTAAATGGGAGTGTTTTCTTGATTTCTCTTTCAGATTTTTCATCATTAGTGTATAGGAATGCCAGAGATTTCTGTGAATAATTTTGTATCCTGCTACTTTACCAAATGCATTGATTAGCTCTACTAGTTTTCTGGTAGCATCTTTAGGATTCTCTATGTATAGTATCAGGTCATCTGCAAACAGTGACAGCTTTACTTCTTCTTTTCTGATTTGGATTCCTTTCATTTCCTTTTCTCCTCTGATTGCTGTGGCTAAAACTTCCAAAACTATGTTGAATAAGAGTGGTGAGAGTGGGCAACCTTGTCTTGTTCCTGATCTTAGTGGAAATGCTTTCAGGTTTTCACCATTGAGGATGATGCTGGCTGTGGGTTTGTCATATATGGCCTTTATTATGTTGAAGAAAGTTCCCTCTATGCCTACTTTCTGCAGGTTTTTTTTTCATAAATGGGTGTTGAATTTTGTCGAAAGCTTTATCTGCATCTATTGAGATGATCATACGGTTTTTCTCCTTCAATTTGTTAATATGGTGTATCACGTTGATTGATTTGCATATATTGAAGAATCCTTGCATTCCTGGAATAAACCCCACTTGATCATGGTGTATGATCCTTTTAATGTGCTGTTGGATTCTGTTTGCTAGTATTTTGTTGAGGATTTTTGCATCTATGTTCATCAGTGATATTGGCCTCTAGTTTTCTTTCTTTGTGACATCCTTGTCTGGTTTTGGTATCAAGGTGATGCAGGCCTCGTAGAATGAGTTTGGGAGTGTTCCTCCCTCTGCTATATTTTGAAAGAGTTTCAGAATGATAGGTGTTAGCTCTTCTCTAAATGTTTGTTAGAATTTGCCTGTGAAGTCATCTGGTCCTGGGCTTTTGTTTGTTGGAAGATTTTTAATCACAGTTTCAATTTCAGTGCTTGTGACTTGTCTGTTCATATTTTCTATTTCTTCCTGGTTCAGTCTCGGCAGGTTGTGCATTTCTAAGAATTTATAGTATCATTTTTGTGTGCCTATTAGATTTTTGCCCTAATGACTGACATGTATTATCTCATTTAATCTTTAAAATATCCTTGTAAAATTGATAATATAATTATACCATTTTACAGATGATGAAAGAGAGACAGGTAAAATAAACAAGTTGCTGAACATTAAAATTATATACGGTGGAGCTAGGATCTCTACCCAGGCAATCTTATTCAAGATATGTACTGCTAAATGATTTACTAAAATACTTGCTAATCAAATGCTTCTGTCACCTAATGTCATAGTTCATTTTTGCATTAATGAACTAGTGTATGTGTATATGGAAGCCTTTGTACAAGATATATTTAGCAAATCTAATAGTTCAGGCACTGTGCTAGGAAGTCAGTACATAGAATAGTGAACTATTTATAATTTTGTAAACATTAAGAATCTAGCTGAGGGCATTAGACAGTGAAACAAGTAATTACAGTAGTGTGTGATTATAGGGAAACTATAGTTTTTTTTTCCAGAATTATCTAAGAGAGAGAATTTCTTGGAGATAATTGACATTTATGCTAAGAACTGAACATTAAGAAGACATATAAAGGAATTAATGTGGGATGGGTTAAAAAAAAAAGAGTTTGAAACAAAGAGAATATCTGGGTGAGATAAATCACAGCAATAAAGACTATGAAATGCTCTGAAAATTGAATAAAATTAGCTGGACTGGAGCAAAGATAATTGATTGAGTAAGCTGGTCATGAGGCAGGAGGAGAAAGGAAGAGACTTGAATGTAGAAAAGTGAAGAATGAGAAAAATGTTAAGATGTAACAATGAAGAACATAATTATATATTTTTTTATTTTTTTAATTGTGGTAAAATACTCAACATAAAATCTGGTTGGGGAAGCCAACTGTGAGAAAGGAATGACAAATGATCTTGGGCGAGAGAGGTGAGTAGGTGTTTGAAAGGAAAATGAATGATGGCAGTTTATTCTAGAAGATTAAGTGTTCACAAAGCTAAGTAATTATGAATGGATATTAGAATTTGGAAGAATGGTGAGAAACTCTTTGTAGAGTATTGTGGGAGGAGTGAAAGAAATTGATATTGAAGTCAGAGTCAAATTTTTGATCTTTAAAATTTGTGCAAAGTTAAGAAATTTGATTGTTTTTGTCTCTAAAATCAATGTAGAGGCATGTTTTTAGACTTTAATATTCTGTAACAACAATTTTAATTATATATAATATAAATGTAAAATATATTATGAATATTATATATATGCATATATACACACATTGTTTGCAAGATCACTTTTCTATTTTTATTTCTCAGAATCTGGTCAAATATACCAGGTTTTACATAAGCTCATTATGTCTTAATCTTTCTATTTCTCTGTGTATGTGTATGTGTGTGTGCATCTTTATTTCTGTCTTTCTCTTACTTTTTCTCTTTTAACCAAGGTTACTGGCAGAAGTGAGAAATTGATATATAGCATCATCAATAACACCCTCATTGACTGAAGGTTCAGGTTTTCATTGTGGGTAAGGAAAACTGCAGTATAAAGTACTATGCATGTGATATATATCACAGAGTCTAGGTCTTATTAGTCACACATTTTTCACTAGGAACTATCCTTCAAAAAATGCAGGCTATGTATTTTCAGTGGTTCCTCACTTTAAAAAACAAAACAAAAACAAAAATAAATAAAACAAGCAAAAACAAAACCTAAATTGCAAAAGGCACAGGATTTTCTCGACAAAGGAAATACAAAATCATGTGTAGAATCTGCGTTCCGATTCAGTAACTAGCATCTCTCATTACCTCTTCTCACCATGAACATTATTTTGCTGTTCATTATGACATAATATCAAGGTGTAGGTTATAACTTGATGCTAGTTTTAAATATATGTTTTTGAGTATGTATCAAGTAAAAGAAAATGAGCAATCTTTTTCTCATATTTTCACACACACACACACACACACACACACACACACACATGAACACTCCCCAGACAGAAGAAGCCTATATTGCTTGCTATCTCTGTTCTTATGTTTGGATGCAAAAGAATGAGTCCTGAAAATAATTTACATAAAGTTATTGATACCATTTTATCAGCCATAATATAACAACTGTGTTTCCCTTCAACTTTACATTAACTAAAACAAATACATCATTTGGAAAATATTCCTAGTAAGTTTATATTTCATAACTGTCCATGAGAGGGGATTTCTCATTAGCAGGCCCACATTTACTCTCAGGTACTTTCATTTTCATATATAGCTTGATTGTAAATAGCTCCACTGATATTTTCATGATTTCTCTTCTATTGTTATTCTTTACTACCTGAGTTGCTGGCCCTCTGTGTTCTTCCTTCCATCCTTTTCACAAAGTAGCTTCCTCAGGTGTTTCACCAGGCCTATTCCTTATAGCCCACAATTCCCCTTCAGTTTTTGCCACAGACAACTTGACTGCTAATTCCATTATATAACACTCTTAAATATGAAGTATACTCATTTCCAATTCAATTTTATTTAACAAATTATACTCATTTTATTCTTATGCATTCCCATAAAGTTTTCCAATTTGCAATTATATTGCCAAATAATATAATGCATATCGAATGAGTATCTTAATACCTATGTATTTTTCCTTTCTGGAAAGTTTTCTAAAGCTAATATTTGGCTGTTGTTGTTTTGTTGTTATTCCATAACAACAATTTGTTGTTATGATTAAATGACTAAGTCACTGTAGGTCACACTGAAACACAGAGAAGTAGAGAACTATCTCAATCATGTAGTGAGTGACTAGTAATTTGTTATGGGTAACTATAACATCTCAAAGTGCATGACTTTCTCATTCACTGCCCTCACTAATTTAATTTTTAATTTTAAAAATTAAATTTTTATTTTAAGTTTTATTACCTCAGTAGAAAAATTTGTTTTCTCCTCATCTATTTATGATGTGATATTTCACTAGAGAAAATATTGTAAGTAAAATCAAAAATTGTAAATGTATATTATTTACCAGCCATGGCATTTTGAAAAATGCATCTACCCTTTCCAAGTTTCTGGAACTTCATGACTGAATAACATATGATACTTATAAAATCACCAGATCTGTGCAATGATACCTGAAAGTAGAGTATTTCAGTTTGCATAAGCAAATTTGAAAATTACTTTGGATTCATTAGCAAAACTCAATATTAAGCAACCAAAGCATGCTACATTCTAAGAGCTCCATTGCTAGTGTTTATGCTAGAAAACTCTACTGTTTACATTCAGATTCTTAAGATACTCTTTAAACATAATTGATTTATATTTTGCTCAATCAATATGTAGCTTGAGTTCTAAAACTTAATTTTTAATCGGTAGGCCAGTGATGCAGTATGAATAATTTACAATTTCCTGGGAAGCCAGTTAAAATTACAGATGCTAGACCATATCGTCAAAGATTATGATGATTTAGTAGGGCTGGAGTGGGACTTAGATTTCTGTATTTGTAACAGGCTCCCCCAGACAATTGTGACACACAGTTTGAGAACCAGCACTCTGTGTGGACCATCTCATCTTCCTGAGCCTCTATTCCTAGTCCTCATGTAAAAGAGGTAGTATGATTCACTGGCAGTCAGTGATTTTTTAAAAAATTCCTTAGTGATCTACAAAATTGATATAATACTAAAAAAGCAACTTGTAAAACATTTACAAATAAAAACCATTATTACTTTGTATTATTTTATATTTATAACATTTTTGTTTAAACTTTAATGTAGAACTTTCAAACTAAAAAGGAAAAACTTTGAAAATATTTTGGTTAACTCAAAGATTTATTTTGATTGGTTGTCCATTCAAATCGGAGCTATTTTTGAAAGCTCTATATGTTCTTGGGATCAGAAAATATTTTAAAGTTGTTTTATTAATAATTAATGTCTTATTAATGAAGATTATTACCATGAACAGATGGAATTTTTATGTCCTGATGTAACAAACCTCACATTTACAAGAGCAATAACAATGCAGCCCCTCCAGAATTTGAACTCCTCCCCAGCTGTATGAGGACCATTTTTTTCAGCAGTATCAAAGTAAGGATGAATAAAAACTTTCTGAGAATTGAAAATATTTAACAAACAATCAGTAAAATGTAATGTGGGGAAAACTGTGTGCAACACAAAAGAATAAACATGGTATGAGGCTAAGAATAATTTCATTTTCATACAAACATTGACTTTTCACATTTATGAAGTTATAAATTATTCCATTTAAAGTTTATATTAAGATTTAAATAGAGAATAAAATCAAATTCATTAGAGACAAAGTACGAAGATCCCATTATCTGTGCATCATATTCTGCACATATCTCATTCTGGAATATTCTAGATTAAGTGCAAAGATACTGACATTGACACTCTGATATAAACATGGAATTTGAATAAAATGTTTCCCGATATCGAGACAGCTCTCGGGTACTAGATTTGGTATAAGAACAGAAGTATAGTAGAAGAATAAGTTTGTTTTTATAGTATGCAAAATATGCAAACAGACATAATTCTACCCACCATAGTGTGAAATAATGATCACATACAAATATTTGCCACAGGTAGCAGTTTATTCTCAATCAGGCAGTTTTACAAGTAGTTGTAGAAAGTCATAAAATGAATAGGGATATAGGAAAGTAAATGAGATAAAGAAAGACCTCCAAGTGTCCTAGAATTTATGGTAAGTTTCAATTCTTCGTCCCTTTCTAAAGGGTTAGAAAAATGGTACATCACCATAATGCAGTTCTGATTTGAAGGCAATTTTTTGTGATATTTGATATGTTTAGGGTTTTTTTTTGTTTTTTTTTTTTTGCGGTACGCGGGCCTCTCACTGTTGTGGCCTCTCCTGTTGTGGAGCACAGGCTCCGGACGCGCAGGCTCAGCGGCCATGGCTCACGGGCGCAGCCACTCCACGGCATGTGGGATCTTCCCGGACCGGGGCACGAACCCGCGTCCCCTGCATCGGCAGGCAGACTCTCAACCACTGCGCCACCAGGGAAGCCCGATATGTTTAGTTTTAATTATATCATCTTTGTTTGTGTTTTTTCATTCTTTTCTTTTCCCTTTTTTCTACTTTATTTTGGGTTGAATATTTATTTTTTAATTTTTTCCTATTTCCCTTATGGTTTACTTGCTATGTCACTTTATATTGTTAATGGTTGCTTTAGGGTTTATGGCATACATCTTTAAGTTTTCAAAGTCTGACTTCAAGTGATATTATGCCATTTCACATCCAGTATAAGACCAATAGAACAGTATACTGCCATTTTTTTCTCTTGGATTTTGTACTATTGTCATACATTTAACATGTATATATATTATAAACTCTACATAATATTGTTATTATTTTGTCTAAAAAGTTAGTGATCGAAGATGGTAGATTAGGACTATTGTGAGCTCACCTCCTCTCAGGGACACACCAAAACTACAACTACATATAGAACAACTATTTCTGAGAATGACTTCAAGACTAGCAGAACAGATTTTTTACAACTAAAGATATAAAGAAAAGGTGACATTGAGATGGGTAGGATGGGAACGAAGGTGATCTAGTCAGAACCCACAAGCAGAGGGACTATCACAACCACGGAGGTCCCCTCTGAGAAGTGAGAGATCTGAGCCCCATGTCAGGCTCCCCAGCCTGGGAGAACTACACCAGAAAGACAAACCCCCCACCCAGTGTGTGACTGTGAAAACCAATGGAGCTCAAGTTCAGGAAAGCCAAACAGCTGAGAGAAACCGAGACTCCACTCTTAAAAGGCTCACACACAACTCACTCACCCCAAGTCCCAGGGTAAAGGCACCAGCTTGAAAAGCTCCTGGGTCATAGAAGGAGATTCATTGACTAATTTTAGGGCATGTGCAAGATCTAGTGGAACTTCCTCTGGGGACAGAAGCTTTGATGGGTGCCATTTCTTTTTTACTCTCCTTCCACCTAGTTGGCCCTGTGCTGGCAGGTGCCATTTGCATCACTCTCCATCAACCTGGTTAACACCATGCACTCTGATCTGGCATCCTCCTGAAGACCAGCCCCACCCAAACTTCCTATCCTGCCAACCTCTCCAAAGCAGCTACAGCGTACCACAGCAGCCATGGCCCAACCACGAACAGAGGACATATGCATCCCACCCAGGGATAACCCTGGAGCATCTGGCTCTGGTGACCTAGGGGGATTGTGTCATTTGTTCCCACAGGACACCTTCATTTTTTAAAAAAATCTTTTTTCTCTTTTAATTTTTTTATACACCAGGTTCTTATTAGCCATCAATTGTATACACATCAGTGTATACATGTCAATATCAATCACCCAATTCATCACACCACCATCCCCACCCTCCCGTGGCTTTCCCCCCTTGGTGTCCATACGTTTGTTCTCTACATCTCTGTCTCAATTTCTGCCCTGCAAACCGGTTCATCTGTACCATTTCTCCAGGTTCCACATACATGCATTAATATACGGTAATTGTTTTTCTCTTTCTGAGTTACTTCACTCTATTCGACAGTCTCCAGATCCATCCACATCTCAACAAATGACCCAATTTCTTTCCTTTTTAAGGCTAATATTCCATTGTATATATGTACCACAACTTCTTTATCAAATCGTCTGTAGATGGGCATTTAGGTTGCTTCTATGACCTAGCTATTGTAAACAGTGCTGCAATGAACATTGGGGTGCATGTGTCTTTTTGAATCATGGTTTGCTCTAGGTATATGCCCAGTCGTGGGATTGCTGGATCATATGGTAATTCTATTTTTAGTTTTCTAAGGAACCTCCATACTGTTCTCCAGAGTGGCTGTATCAATTTACATTCCCACCAACAGTGCAAGAGGGTTCTCTTTTCTCCACACCCTCTCCAGCATTTGTTGTTTGTAGATTTTCTGGTGATGCCCATTCTAACTGGTGTGAGGTGATACCTCATTGTAGTTTTGACTTGCATTTCTCTAATAATTCATGATGTTGAGCAGCTTTTTATGTGCTTCTTGGCCATCTGTATGTCTTCCTTGGAAAAATGTCCATTTAGGTCTTCTGCCCATTTTTGGATTGGGTTGTTTGTTTATTTTTAATATTGAGCTGCATGAGCTGTTTATATATTTTGGAGATTAATCCTTTGTCCATTGATTCATTTGCAAATATTTTCTCCCATTCTGAGGGTTGTCTTTTTGTCTTGTTTATGGTTTCCTTTGTGTGCAGAAGCTTTTAAGTTTCAGGTCCCATTTGTTTATTTTTGTTTTTATTTCCATTACTCTAGGAGGTGGATCAAAAAAGATCCTGATGTGATTTATGTCAAAGAGTGTTCTTCCTATGTTTTCCTCTAAGAATTTTATAGTCTCTCATCTTACATTTAGGTCTTTAATCCATTTTGAGTTTATTTTTGTGTATGGTGTTAGGGAGTGTTCTAATTTCATTCTTTTACATGTAGCTGTCCAGTTGTCCCAGCACTACTTATTGAAGAGACTGACTTTTCTCCATTGTGTATCCTTGCCTTCTTTGTCATAGATTAGTTGACCACAGGTGCGTGGGTTTATCTCTGGGTTTTCTATCTTGTTCCATTGATCTATGTTTCTGATTTTGTGCCAGGACCATATTGTCTTGATTACTGTAACTTTTTATTATAGTCTGAAGTCAGGGAGTCTGATTTCTCCAGCTCTGTTTTTTTCCCTCAAGACTGTTTTGGCTATTCAGGGATTTTTGTGTCTCAATACAAATATTGAGATTTTTTGTTCTAGTTCTGTAAAAAATGCCATTGGTAATTTGATAGGGATTGCACTGGATCTGTAGATTGCTTTGGGTAATATAGTCATTTTCACAATATTGATTTTTCCAATCCAAGAACATGGTATATCTCTCCATCTGTTGGTATCATCTTTAATTTCTTTCATCAGTGTCTTATAGTTTTCTGCATACAGGTCTTTTGTGTCCCTAGGTAGGTTTATTCCTAGGTATTTTACTCTTTTTGTTGCAAAGGTAATGGGAGTGTTCCTTAATTTCTCTTTCAGATTTTTCATCATTAGTGTATAGGAATGCAAGAGATTTCTGTGCATTACTTTTGTAAACTGAAACTTTACCAAATTCATTAATTAGCTCTAGTAGTTTTCTGGTGACATCTTTAGGATTCTCTATGTATAGGATCATGTCATCTGCAAACAGTGACCGTTTTACTTCTTCTTTTCCAATTTGGATTGCTTTTATTTATTTTTCTTCTCTGATTGCCATGGCTAGGACTTCCAAATCTATGTTAAATAATAGTGGTGAGACTGAACATCCTTGTCTTTTTCCTGATCTTAGAGGAAATGCTTTCAGTTTTTCGCCATTGAGAATGATGTTTGCTGTGGGTTTGTCATATATGGCCTTTATTATGTTGAGGTAGGTTCCCTCTATGCCCACTTTCTGGAGAGTGTTTATCATAAATGGGTGTTGAATTTTGTCAAAAGCTTTTTCTGCATCTATTGAGATGATCATATGGTTTTGATTCTTCAATTTGTTAATGTGGTGTATCACATTGATTGATTTGTGTATATTGAAGAATCCTTGCATCTCTGGGATAAATCCCACTTGATCATGGTATATGATCCTTTTAATGTGTTGTTGGATTCTGTTTTCTAGTATTTGGTTGAGGTTTTTTGCATCTATATTCATCAGTGATATTGGTCTGTAATTTTCATTTTTTGTTGTATCTTTGTCTGGTTTTGGTATCAGGGTGATGGTGGCCTCATAGAATGAGTTTGGGAGTGTTCCTTCCTCTGCTATTTTGTGGAAGAGGTTAAGAAGGATAGGTGTTAGCTTTTCTCTAAATGTTTGATAGAATTCACTTGTGAAGCCATCTGGTCCTGGACTTTTGTTTGTTGGAAGATTTTTAATCACAGTTTCAATTTCATTCCTTGTGATTGGTCTGTTCAAATTTTCTTTCTTCCTGGTTCAGTCTTGGAAAGTTATGCCTTTCTAAGAATTTGTCCATTTCTTCCATGTTGTCCATTTTATTGGCATAAAGTTGCTTGTAGTAGTCTCTTAGGCTGTTTTGTATTTCTGCAGTGCCTGTTGTAAGTTCTTCTTTTTCATTTCTAATTTTATTGATTTGCGTCTTCTCCCTCTTTTTCTTGATGAGTCTGGCTAATGGTTTATCAATTTTGTTTCTCTTCTTAAAGAACCAGCTTTTGGTTGTATTGATCTCTGCTATTGTTTTCTTTGTTTCTATTTCATTTATTTCTGCTCTGATCTTTATGATTTCTTTCCTTCTGCTAACTTTGGGTTTTGTTTGTTTGTTCTTCTTTCTCTACCTCCTTTAGGTATAAGGTTAAATTGTTTATTTGAGATTTTTCATGTTTCTTTAGGTAGGTTTGTATAGCTATAAACTTCCCTCTTAGAACTGCTTTTGCTGCATCCTGTAGGTTTTGGATCATCATGTTTCATTGTCATTTGTTTCTAGGTATTTTTTGATTTCCTCTTTGATTTCTTCAGAGATCTCTTGGTTATTTAGTAAAGTATTGCTTAGGCTCCATGTGTTTGTATGTTTTTTACGTTTTTTTCCCTGTAAGTCATTTCTAATCTCATAGCGTTGTGGTCAGAAAAGATGCTTGATATGGTTTCAATTTTCTTAAATTTACTGAGGTTTGATTTGTGACCCAAGATGCGATCTATCCTTGAGAATGTTCCATGCACACTTGAGAAGAAAGTGTAATCTGCTGTTTTGGGATGGAATGTCCTATAAATATCAATTAAATCTATCTGGTCTATTGTGTCATTTAAAGCTTCTGTTTCCTTATTTATTTTCATTTCAGATGATCTGTCCATTGGTGTAAGTGAGGTGTTAAAGTCCTCCATTATTATTGTTTTGCTCTTGATTTCCCCTTTTTTAGCTGTTAGTAGTTGCTTTATATATTGAGGTGCTCCTATGTTGGGTGCATATATATTTATAATTGTTATATCTTCTTCTTGGATTGATCCCTTGATCATTATGTAGTGTCCTTCCTTGTCTCTTGTAACATTCTTTATTTTAAAGTCTATTTTATCTCATATGAGTATTGCTACTCCAGCTTTCTTTTGACTTTCATTTGCATGGAATATCTTTTTCCATCCCCTCACTTTCAGTCTGTATGTGTCCCTAGGTCTGAAGTGGGTCTCTTGTAGACAGCATATATATGGGTCTTGTTTCTGTATCCATTCAGCAAGCTTGTGTCTTTTGGTTGGAGCATTTAATCCATTCATGTTTAAGGTAATTATCGATATGCATGTTCCTATGACCATTTTCTTAATTGTTTTGGGTTTATTTTTGTAGATCCTTTTCTTCTCTTGTGTTTCCCACTTTGAGAAGTTTCTTTAGCATTTGTTGTAGAGCTGGTTTTGTGGTGCTGAATTCTCTTAGCTTTTACTTATCTGTAAATCTTTTGATTTCTCCATTGAATCTGAATGAGATCCTTACTGGGTAGAGCAATCTTGGTTGTAAGTTCTTCTCTTTCATCACTTTAAGTATATCATGCCACTCCCTTCTGGTTTGTAGAGTTTCTGCTGAGAAATCAGCTGTTAACCTTATGGGAGTTCCCTTGTATGTTATATGTCATTTTTCTGTTGCTGCTTTTAATAATTTTTCTTTGTCTTTAATTTTTGCCAATTTGATTACTATGTGTCTCAGCATGTTTCTCCTTGGGTTTATCCTGTACAGGACTCTCTGAGATTCCTGGACTTGGGTGGCTATTTCCTTTCCCATATCCGGGAAGTTTTTGACTATAATCTCTTCAAATATTTTCTCGTGTCCTTTCTCTCTCTTTTCTCCTTCTGGGACCCCTATAATGTGAATGTTGTTGCGTTTAATGTTGTCCCAGAGGTCTCTGAGGCTGTCTTCATTTCTTTTCATTCTTTTTTCTTTATTCTGTTCCACAACAGTGAATTCCACCTTTCTGTCTTCCAGGTCACTTATCTGTTCTTATGCCTCAGTTATTCTGCTATTGATTCCTTCTAGTGTAGTTTTCATTTCAGTTATTGTATTGTTCATCTCCGTTTTCTTGTTCTTTAATTTTTCTAGGTCTTTGTTAAACATTTCTTTCATCTTCTCGGTCTTTGCCTCCATTCTTTTTCTGATGTCCTGGATCATCTTCACTATCATTATTCTGAACTCTTTTTCTGGAAGGTTGCCTATCTCCACTTCATGTAGTTGTTTTTCTGGGGTTTTGTCTTGTTACTTCTTCTGGTACATAGCCCTCTGCCTTTTCATCTTGTCTATCTTTCTGTGAATGTGTTTTTTGTTCCACAGGCTGCAGGAGTGTAGTTCTTCTTGCTTCTGCTATCTGGTCTCTGGTGGATGAGCCTATCTAAGAGGCTTGTGAAAGTTTTCTATAGGGAGGGACTGGTCCAGAGATATAATAGTAGACTTCTCTAGAGTAGTACCAGAAAACATGACAGTTTAATAATAACTTCAAAATGCTGAAAAATATATCAGCTCTCATTCAAAATTCACTTTTCATCACTTCCAATGAAGAATAACTCACATCTTCACAATCCTAGGTTCTGCACGGTTAGGGTTCCTGATCCCTCAAACTTCATTGACACTTCCAGATCACTGAGGTATTATCCAGTAGCACATCACACTGAGTGTATCTCGGTATCCCAAGAGGAGTACAAAATAGTCAACCAACTCAGCTGATCTTGAGCCTGCTAGTGTTGGACAGTCTCCTGCAGAGGCAGGGGTGGCTGTGGCTCACTGTGAGGACAAGGACACTGGCAGCAGAAGTTCTAGGAAGTACTCCTTTGCATGAGCCCTCCCAGACTCTGCCATTAGCCCCACCAAAGAGCCGAGTAGCAGGACACCTTCTATGTAAGACCACTCTTTCAAGGCTGAGAGATGTAGTTAATATACTTAAGACATAAAAACAAACACAGAGAGTTTGGGAAAATGAAGAGGCAAATGATTACCTTCTACATAAAAGAATAAGACAAAACCTCAGAAAAAGAACTAAATGAAACAAAAATAAGCAATTTACCTGGTAAATTGTTTATTGTTTATGCTAATTATGCTTTTCTTTTTATCATTTCTTATATTTATAAATAGTTTGCATACAAGCATTGCATTTACATTTTTAAATTTTTATTCTGATTTTAGAAAGAAAAGCATTTTTTACTTGAATATATCAAATGTTCTAAAGATAAAAGATGTATCAAATGCTCCAAATTGCATATGAAGCAAATACATATAACACTTATCATTATATATATCATTATATATAAGGGGTAAAAATAAGTCTCAGACTAAATAAGAAGGAAAACTCTTTAAATAAATTATGTGAATTAAAGTTATTTTGGTATACATTGTCAAAAATAACCACAGAAATAAAAAGTTATTCATTTACTTTAATCTCTTATAATATTTTTTAAAGAATCATATATCTAGTTTCAATGTACTAACAATTTAAAGGAATTGTTTTCTGAATCATGGAGCTACAGCTAGTATCTTAGCATGGGTAGAAAAGCTAAATGGTATTTCATTTTCCCAAATTAATTTGAACTGTTTCTCAAACTAGAATTTCTGTTTCTTATTAACTATAATGCAGATATTTCAATAATTCCTTAAAGCCTGGGATGCAGAGATGAAGGAGCCATGAGGCTCAGATAACCTTACACATACTCCCAACCTCCTGGTATGGCTTTCACCCTGCTCCTGAGGGTCTGCTTCTCCCCTGTGTTGCCCTGTATCCAATTTTCAACTATTTCTTTCATGAAATCCAGAGGAAATTTTTCCTTTTTCAAAATTCTGATTTAGCCTCTGTATGGGTATGTTTCTCTTTTTCTATAAGGACAAAGGTAAGGTTGCATACTGAATATGAAAGATCATAGAGAATCTGAAGGCTTGAGAACTCAGAGGAAAAAAATGTAAGTTTATTTCTGTAGTTTGTGTCCAATGAGAACATGAGTAAAATTTAAAGTCCTTCATAGCGTTTAGTTTTCATGTAAGAAATATACACTCATTTAAAAATAGCTCATTTAATTTTAAGCACTTGGAAAAAGTAATTTTTATCAGAGGAAAAAAAAGTCAGCTAAGCCAGAAAATAATATATATTTATAAATTTCTTATGTCAAAGAGCATGGTTTTTAAAATGTTAAGCTCAAAACACATGTTTAACAAAAGCCGTTGCAAATTTTTGCTCTTATTATCTTATCTAGCCTCAACCTGAATGACTCAGAATAAACAACTTTGTGTGCTCTTTCTTCATCATAGGTGATCTTTACTTCCATGCTTTCTCAGCATTGGGAAATGTCTGTACAATCCATTTTAAAACAAATCAACATTTCCAGACTGGCCATTTTTAAGAGTGGAAGAAATTTCACAAACTCACTGAAGGGAGAAATCTAGGGAAAACCTGGGCTCTTCCTTAGAGACCTTGAGAGAGTCTGTGTCCAGGCTCCTTCAGGTTGAAGATAGAATTCAAATCTTTGCATCTATAGTGCTGAGGTCTCATCTTCTTGCTGACTGCCATCCTCTCTCAGTTATTTGAGGCCACCTGCTCTTCTCGTCACATAGCCCTCTCCATCTTCAAACCAGCAATGGTACAAGTGTGTCTGACATTTCTCAATTCTGACTTCTCTACATCCTTTTTGCCTCCAGTTGGAGGAAATTCTCTGTTTTTAAGGGCTCGTGTGAAAGGTTGCACCATCTTTGATAAGTCAGGAAACCTCTCAGTTTTAAGGTAAATAACTAATTACAAGTTCCTTTTACCTTTTAATATATCATGTTCACACAGTGCAGGGATTGCATGGAGATATTTGAGTGACCATCCTGCCTACTACAGAATGCTTTTAAAACAAATTTCAGAACCATTTTATGAATTGTTTTTATAACCTAAGTGAAGTCTTTAGTAATGATATTATCTTGTAATTTTATAAACAAAAAGTCTATATAGTGTTTCAAATTCCCCAATGAAGGCTTAAAAATAACATATATACCATACTAATTACAATATGGTGTAATCTATTATAGAGTCAAATTTATATATGTTTATATATATGATTTTTATGTTTGCTAAGGATTTATACTTATTCTCTAATATTACTTTTCATAGATAATGTTTTAGACTGTATGAAGCACATGATCACTCATGAAGAGCAAACCCTCTATCAGATGTTTATGGGTTGCCTTTCCTTGACAAGTTTACCTTTGAATTCTCCTCACTCATTCTCCTATCTTAGGGAAACACCCCATGAAGCTTTCCAACTTCAAATGTGTTTCTCATGAGGAAAAAAATATATATTTAAAAAATTTAATGACAAGCAAGCAACATTCTTAGTGATCTTAATAGCAATGCTAAGAAATCTCAGGACTCCATCTTGCCTCTACCTTCTCCTGCTCCATTAAGATAGTAACTTTAATTTTTCTTTGCCAAGATTAGCTGTTAGAAACACATCTTTCATCACAACCCAATATAGGCAAACACAAACACTCTCACAAGTACCCACATCGTATATAAATGTAACTGAAACCCAAGTTTCAAAATATAATTATTTTCCTACTTTTAACGTGTGATGTACAGTCATATTTTTTCCTTCATTCTATTTTATGTCACTAAAAATTCTAGTAGAACTGACTAAACTGATTTCATAACCTACTAACAAATAGGTAACAACCTATAGAAAATAAACAATATTCTTGAAGAGACTCCAAGTTAAGATATATTTCCCTGTACTGCTCTCTTCTGAAACGAGGATTTCTCATAGTTCTCACAGGTATGGAATATGAAAATACACCTTACCTCTCAGAATTGGTGGCCTCTACTCTCTTCTGTTCTGAGCTAATCTTCCAAAGATCATTTCTCTTTCCTAGTATAGTAACACAAGCAGAGTTCCCTATTCTCTTTTTGCTAATCAATCACACACCAAAGGTTCTCAGTTCCCTAAAGATCTTACTTTCAAAGAAGGGGCTCTTTATTCCAGGTATCAATATATGGTAATGTAATGAGCTGTTTATCACTGCAGACTATGAATTGCCATATTCTTTACTCTTAGTACAGTGAATTTTCACTGTCAGCAGCCCCAAATATGCTGATAACCTATTTCAAATTAACTTCGTTTCCCTCCGAACCTCTTGCCTGAAATTCTCTCTAGGGGCCCAATATTTATATGAGCCAGACACCTAGCCTCTTTAACTTACTTAGGAAAATGAAGTTACTAAAAGGCAAAGTGGATGACTCAGAATCAAAAGGAAGATTTAACAACCTGGCTTAGAAAATGGGAAAGAACCAAGGGAAGCGGATTCACCCATACTCAAATCAATGCCATGTTAAAGAAGATGGTGACAGATGCCTCACCGCTGGCACCACTGCCGCTAGGTGGAGCCACAGCTGCTGGTCCTCAAGGAACCCTTCACTGACAGGCTTCCTTGAATCCCTCCAGAGCCAATGACATCCCACGTACAAAGGAGTTCAGTTGCTGTGTATTAACAGACTGTGTGATGCTTATTTCATCTTAAACAGTTGATATTATCTCTGTACATAGATGTATAATAATTTGCATATTCTTTATTATAATTTTCTCTTCCTCCCTCTCACTTGTTTGAGACTCATTGTTTTCATGCTAGTCACAACTTTTCTTCAAAATGAAAATAAGTACAAATAAACTGAAAGCATGGGAATGGGGCAGAGAAGTGAGCTGGCAGAGCAGGATGCTTCACTTCAGGCACGTTTTCAACAATTCTGCTATAAACTCATCCTCCATATACTTAGGATTCCACATTTTCTGGTGACACCTCAGATTTCATATGTTTATGTGATTTGGCAAGTTAGCATTTAAATATTTCCCTTCTCTCCTAAATGTGATCAAGGATAAAAGGCAAATGCCTCTTACTGTCTTTTCTTCCATTTTGTCACAGCCAGCGTGCAGACTGTTTCTCGTCATTCCCACCTTTTCTGCATTTTTTGTTACTTACCCTGGAAAAGTGTGTTCAATAATATTTGCCAGAATATCCTGCCAGCTGGTTTCCAGTTAGGATGCTGTCAAAGAGAGATTTCACACGAGCTTTGGAAGGAAGGAAGGAAGAAGCCGTTTGTTCTCCTCTGGCAGTGGCAGACAGCTGTGCAGGCTGACAGCAGACAGCAGACGTGCGGTCTGCAGTAGCCTCAGGCATTCGCTGGTGAATCACCCGCTGTGGTGCTCCAGTCAACCGGGATCATTTGCAGCATTTTTCTTTGATTGATGCATGCAAGAAACTGAACATCATTAACAATGTCACCCTCAAATATGATCAATAATATGAATAATAAACTGTTAAACATCCATTATTCAACTTGACAATAGACTAGCTAATTTCTTCTCAAAGGTTTAACATAGTTGACTTAGACTTTGACAAATTATTAAATAAAATAATTTAATTCTATTGATATATATTCTTAATCTAAACAGTAAACATTATCCCATGTGTAATATAAGATCAAGTATTTTTAAAGAATGTATAGCATTCTGACACATTCTTTAGTATCAACTTAAAATTTTCAATTTGGTAATCTTTCACTGGGTAAAATACAGAATGTTAGAGTTCCAGTGTTAGTTGAAATTCAAATAATGTTAATCTGTACTAAGATCACCAGCAATTTAAAATCAATGCAGAACAATAACCTCCCAAATTTATTATTTGGAAAATATATTTTTCAATATGCTTAGTTAATATTTATGAAAATACATTTGTGATTGTCAGCTTATAAATGCTATGACGAAGGAAAATTTATAATTTATCTCAAGTCTAAGAACATTTAGTTAAAAGTGCTGAGCGAGCAACCACTGTGATTAATGTTAGGTTTAGATAAGAATCTCTTTTTAAACAAAAATTAGAACATAGTCATATTTTCAGCTAGAGTGGACTTTAATCCAGAATCCCTGCAAGAGGTGATTTAAAGAAAAATAGCCTCAAACTTTGCATGCTGCTGTCATGTTAAAGAGAGAGAGACTTTATCAAATTTTTCTCTTTTCTTTCTGTATGTTTCTCTAAATTTTATTTTATATTAGAGTGTAGTTGATTTACCATGTTGTGTTAGTTTCAGGTGTACAGCAAACTGATTCATTTATACACATACATATACCCATTCTTTTTCAGATTCCTTTCCCATACAGGTTATTACAGAATATTGAGTAGAGTTCCCTGTGCTATACAGTAGGTCTTTGTTGACTATCTATTTATTTTTTTATTTAACATCTTTATTGGAGTATAATTGCTTTAAAATGTTGTGTCAGTTTCTGCTGTATAACAAAGTGAATCAGCTGTATGTATACATATATCCCCATATCCCCTTCCTCTTGAGTCTCCCTCCCAGTCTCCCTATCCCATCTCTCTAGGTGGTGACAAAGCACTGAGCTGATCTCCCTGTGTTATGCAGCTGCTTCCCACTAGTTATCTGTTTTACATACGGTAGTGTATATATGTCCATGCTACTCTCTCACTTGGTCCCAGTTTACCCTTCCCCTCCCTGTGTCCTCAAGTCCATCCTCTACGTCTGTGTCTTTATTCCTGTCCTGCCCCTAGGCTCATCAGACCCTTTTTTTTTTTTAGATTCCATATATATGTGTTTTGACTATCTATATTATATACAGCAGTGTGTATTTGTTAATCCCAAACTCCTAATTTATCCCTCCTCCCACCTTTCCCCTTTGGCAACCATAAATTTGTTTTTGAAGTTTGTGATTCTGTTTCTGTTTTGTAAATAATTTCATTTGTATCATTTTTTTAGATTCCACATATAAGTGATATAATATGGCATTTATCTTTCTCTGATTTACTTAGTATGATAATCCCTAGGTCCATCCATGTTGCTTCAAATGGCATTATTTCATTCATTTTTATGGCTGAGTAATATTCCTTTGTATATATGTACCACATCTTTTTAATCAATTCCTCTGTCGGTCGACATTTAGGTTGCTTCCATGTCTTCGATATTGTAAACAGCACTGCAGTGAACATTGGGTACATGTATCTTTTTGAACCATGGTTTTCACTGGATAAATGCACAGGAGTGGGATTGCTAGATCATATGGTAGCTTTTGTTTTAGTTTTTTAAGGAACCTCCATAATGTTCTCCATAATGAATGTACCAATTTACATTCCTACCAACAGTGTAGGAGGGTTCCCTTTTCTCCACACCCTCTCCAGCATTTATTATTTGTAGACTTTTTGATGATGGCCATTCAAACTGGTGTGAGGTGATACCTCACTGTAGTTTTGATTTGCATTTCTCTAATAATTAGCGATGTTGAGCATCTTTTCATGTGCTTTTTCGCCATCTGTATGTCTCCTTCTGAGAAATGTCTATTTAGATCTTCTGGCCTAAACATATCCTTTAGATTTAACCTTGTAAATGAATGTGTCTATTTCCATACATGAAACTTAATTCTCATATTATATATACAAAGTTCCTCTTATTTCTTCAGTCATTGTTTTACCCACCTGTGGCCCAATGCCATACAACACTGCAGATGCTCTGTCCCAAAGCATGGTTTTGATCAGATTTCATGACTTCATCTGACTGATTGAATAATAAATTCCTTTCTGTTTTTTTTTTTTTTTAAATTCAAGACCTTTTACAACTGTGAGACAACATATATTTTCAGCCTTTTCTGCTTTTCTCCTCCTGTGTGCTCTGTCTCCTATTGTCCAGTCAAACAGGACTAATATTTACATCTTCCCCAAACCATGCACTGGGCTTTGCTTGCTTGTTTTGCCTCCATGTTTTTAACTCCTACCTCTTCTGGGATTGCTGATCCACTCATCTGAAGCAATCACAATCAGTACTGACATTTTTTCAATACTTCCCTCAAATATTACTTCCTTCTCAAAGTTTCCGCTAAATTATTCTCTTTCTCCTTGAAGTCTGTAGGATGGGTATGTCAATCTTTCCTCTGTCAATTCATTTACTTTAACTTTTTTAGGGTGATTTCATTTCATTTCATATTACAGATGTTCATTAATATTATATTGAGAGATTTTGTGACCTACAAAAATAGCAGATGCCTTGTATAAAATAGTATTTAAGTGTTTGTAAAATTTAATGCACTTCAGAGAATTATCTTTTTAGTTGTGAATCATGGTAATTATTCTTGTTTTAAATCTAGTAATGAAAACAAATAAGTGTATCTCTAGGTACATGCACATGGAAATAAAAATAATTGGTCTCCAAAGCACAGACACAATTGTCTCACATTTATAGCACAATTATGTCTTCAGGCTCCATAAGCCAGAGAATACCTACAGAACAAAACAGAGATAGATATTAAAATCAAACCATACTTATAAGCTTTTTCACCCCTGGCTTGCTCCTATTTTGTTTTTTTCTATTTAAATGAATATAACTGAGATGGTTCAAATCACTTACATGTGGAAATTACATCTGTCATGCCTTTCTCTCCTTGCTCCTTGCATGTAGTCAGGTATCACACTTATTTTTGTTACTTCTGTAATGAGTTGTGGAAACTTCATTTTGGAGCTTCTGCTTAAATGCGCACTATGCCTTTGGCTGAATACAAAAATAGGACCCCTACATGAAAAAAATAGCGAAAAGGCTGCTTTGGGGTGAAAAAATAGAAAATGGCATCTTTTCTTCCAATAAATGCTTTCTGACAGCAGGGCTCATCGCTTGGTGAGTGGAGGATTCCAGCCCTTACTTGCCTTCATCCAGGTACCTTGAGCAGGCTGCAACTTGAACGACTATACATGGCAGTTGTGTTTAACAGGGGCCCACCTTCCCATCCCTGTTGTTATTCTTCAAGCTTACTGCTGTAATAGAGTTGTCACTGCTGTTGGAGTAGCTTTCTCTCAACCTCTGAATTATCACTCTAATGCACCGCTTGTTTTCTTCCTTTCTTTTTTTTTTTGCGGTACACGGGCCTCTCACTGTTGTGGCCTCTCCCGTTGCGGAGCACAGGCTCCGGACACGCAGGCTCAGCGGCCATGGCTCACGGGCCCAGCCGCTCCGCGGCATGTGGGATCTTCCCGTACCGGGGCACAAACCCATGTCCCCGGCATCGGTAGGCGGACTCTCAACCACTGCACCACCAGGGAAGCCCTGTATTCTTCCTTTCAATACAAGATTTTATGGTTATTGTGCTCAGATATCTTTGACAGGGCCAAATTAGTTTTACTTCATCATTCCTTTTGTTTTATTCTCCATCTGCTTCCCTTTTTTCTGCATTTTACTGCTTTCCCTTTCTTTATTCCATCCTTTATTTATTTTAGCAAATGTTCTAGTCTCAAAATTATTTTTAGTTTTCAAACATATACATTGAAAATATCTTT
Source organism: Aethalodelphis obliquidens (assembly GCF_003676395.1). Taxonomy (NCBI): domain Eukaryota; kingdom Metazoa; phylum Chordata; class Mammalia; order Artiodactyla; family Delphinidae; genus Aethalodelphis; species Aethalodelphis obliquidens. The sequence goes on from NW_020837950.1 coordinate 52,580,641, forward strand.
TAAAGCCAAGTCCATTCATCACATTTCTACATGTTATTAGCAGCTCTGAGACAGTCTGAGGGCCTGTGACTTGTTTGTGTGACTTACAAATTCTCTCCATTGAGAGCTTAGTGAGGCATGTATGATGGATTTCTTACTGATTTTCAAGTAGAGAGGACTTGTTTTTCTTTCCCCAAATTAAATCCCTAGATCTCTGCTGTCTAATACAGTAGCTAGTAGCAGCATACCATATTTAAATTAATTTAAATAGCATTAAATTGAATTAAATTTAAATTATTCAGTCACACTGCTCTTGTTTCAAGTGCTCAGGACAGTACAGATCCAGAAAATTTCCATCTTTGCAAAGAGTTCTATTGGACAGCTCTGCTGTAGCACATAATTTACAAAGCCTACATATATTTTCAACATTTCTTCACACAATGATCATGCAATGCTGTTTTTAGAGCTAACCTTTTTAGTGCTGCATCATATATGATTCATGAGCTGCTGATGAAAACAGTCATTAAATAACGATTTATTGTTTTCTGTAGAAGTGAGGTCACTCTTTTTTACCACCAACCAGGAGAAAGATTATGCAAATTTCAGTGATCTGATATCAATATAACTTTAGATAAGGGCAAATAACCTCTTTGTAATTTAGCAATTATAAAAGCTATGAGTGAATTGCTGTCTAGAGGGAAAGTGAAGAAGACAGCAGTTGGATACAGATAGCTTTAAAAAGCTTTGTTTGAGGAATTCCCTGGTGGCCCAGTGGTTAGGATTCAGTGCTCTCACTGCTGGGGCTCTGGGTCTGATCCCTGGTCAGGGAACTAAATTCTGCAAGCCCTGTAGTGCAGCTAAAGAAAAAAACAAAAAAACTTTCTTTGAATCTGGTCAATGAAAATTGTTATTTCCTTACTTCTATGTAGACGTACTAGATTATCTCAAATGTATATAATAGAATATACTATGTACCAGCAGAGCAGATGCAGCCTATGACAAATTATTTTGATTATATAATTATTTTGATTATATTTAAGTAGGACTTGATCAATTTAGAGCTAACATGTATAACAGGTAATCATTCGCAGAAAAGTCTAACATAAATTATTTCATTGTATTCTCACAAAAATGTATCGTAATTTTATCTTTGTTTGCATATGGAAACTGAAGTTCAGATTGTAATATGAAGGCAATCAAACATAGGACTTCTTTGCAAGTCCAAACTGCTTTCTACTATTTTAATAATATTATCCATTTCTTTGAATAGCTTTATTATTTTATTGACTTAAATTATTCTTGGTCATAACAAAAGAACATACAGTATATTGAAATATGTTTTCGTATAGCACAACGTTTGCAAAATAAGAAGAAAATTTTGTTCAGTACTTGATTACCAATG
>NW_020837950.1:52582421-52661589 GCF_003676395.1 Aethalodelphis obliquidens
GGACTCTCAACCACTGCGCCACCAGGGAAGCCGTCAAATAATCTTATATCATAGAATTTTTCATAAATTGATGCATAAATAATTCATTCATTAAGCAACTGAAAAATTATTGTTTTCTATGTACTAATCTAGGGTTTGGACATAAAAATGTTATTGTTTTACTACCATTTACCCCCAACAAGTTATCCCTCAGTATAGAAAAAGACATTTACTAGGCAGATACAAACGATGGAGTAGTATGATTCTGCCATGCTATGGACAGAAGAAATTTATGCTGAGTAGGAAGTAGTGTGGTGAACATGTAAAAAGATTTCCTTGAAGGATCAACAAAGGATCTCACACTTAGACATTGAATTTTAGGGAGATAGTGCAGTAGATACTAGAGCTAAATCAAGAATCTTTGAAATGTTCATAACTGCATTTTTTTAATAAACAGTGAAGGTGCTAATTAAATTATCTAAAATTGGTAGCTTAAAAATAAAACATTTTGATAGAAGGTGATAGGAAATGACACTAGAGAGGCATATCACCTCATAAAAATTTTCTACATGGAAGCTAAGGAAAACCTTCAGTTAGCACAAAACCATTGGAGAATTTCCTATAGGAGAGTGATTTTATAATATTGATGTTTTAGATATGTTATTCTAGGACTGTATTTACAAAGATTTTGGAAAAGTATGTTGGACTAGAATTGTTGGGATTCAATTTAAAGACTTTGAAAGCTACTTCTTTTATCTAAGAATTAGCACAGATGCTGACAAGGAGAAACTATTCTATTTAAAAGATACTTAGAGTGTATCTTCAGAAGTTTTCAGAGTTGTTTAATTCAATTGTGGATATTGGTTTATAGTCTATGGACTTGCACAATCATGTCAACATATTTTCTGTCCCAAATAGCAGAGAACTCTACTCAAAGTGGCTTAAACGTTGAGGAAAATTGTCACACAGATTATGTCTCAAGGGATAACAATTGGTTAATTCAGTGACCCAATAAAATCAAGTGCTCTGGTTCTTTCCATTTTGTTTTCTCTGCAATTTTTGGTTGTTAACTTTACCCTCAGGCTAGCCGTCTTCAAGGTCACAGCATCTTCCAACATTTCTTGATACCACATTCATAAAAGAAAAGGGGAAGATAGTTTGGCATGTCTTCTTCAAACAAAAAAAATCTTTCTTATACATCTTCCAACAGATGTTTTCCTCCTGTCTCATTAGCAAGAATTGGTTCATTTGTCCAGAGAGGGAAATGCCATTACTGTGACTGGGGAGATCAATTAGGATCTACCCCCTGATGGATACTCTTTTTTATCATTTATAGATGTGATGTCTGGAAATATTGTTCCACAGATCAATGATGCTCCTTTTATTTTTAAAAATTATTTTCCCCTATATGTCCTATTTTGTATCTTTTATATTGTTCTTTCTTCAAGTTCACTGTTTTTTACTCCTGCAATGTGTAATTTGCCTATTAGGCAAATTATCCATATCCAGATTATCAAAATTATCATATCTAATGTATTTTTCCTCTTGGATGCTATAGCATTTATATCTAAAAGTTTAAATAGAGTCTTTCTTTATTCTCCATGTCTCTACTTAACTTTTGAGCATATGGGATGATAATAAAAACAGTTTTAATAGTTTTACCTGCTACTTCTAACATCCATCCCAGTTCCATGTTGGTTTTTATAGAATAATTATTCTCTTTATTATGGGCAAGATTATTCTGACTCTTTGCATGCTAGAAAAATTTTGGTTGGATGGCAAACATTGTGAAGTTTATCTTGTTGGGTGTTGTATATTTTTGTTTTTCTATAAAATATCCTTTTGCTTTGTTCTTCAGTGAAGTTAGGTACTTAAGAACAGTGATCCTTCAGGTCTTGCTTTTTCTCTTTTTCTTTTTTTTTTTCCTTAACATAGATTTGGGACAATGCTCAGTCTAGAGCTAACTATTCCCAACTACTGAGGTAAGACCTTTCTAAGGACTCTGCCCAATGCCCCACGGATTACAATGTTTTCTAGCCTGGCTTGCGGGTGGGAGTGTGGGATACAGGCACTTGTTACCTTAAATTACTTGGAGTGGTGCTTCCCCAGGTCTCAAGTAGTTTCCTCCCATGCAAGATAAATACTCTCCTGAATACTCTAGAGGGACCTGCAGATCTCTCTCTGTACAGCTCTCATCTCTCTGATACTTTGCCCTGCAAACTTTAGCTGCCTTGGTTTCCTTGGACTTTCATCTCTAGCTCCTCAACTCAAGGAGTTCTCAGGGCTCAATATCAATTCCTCGTCCCAGTATGAGAGCCTGGAAACTCCCTCAAGACAGCAAAGGTAATTTTAGGGTACACCTCTTTTGTCTCCTGTCTCTCAAGGACCAATGTCCTTCATTGCCTGATATACAGTGTCCTGAAGACACTGTGTGTGTGTGTGTGTAGGTGTATATATATATATGTATATATATATATATATATATATATATATGTATATATATATGTATATATATATATATTTAATTTTATTGTGTTTTTTTTCAGGCAGAGGGGAGGGCAGGTAAATTCATCCCTTGTAACTCCCTCTTTACCAAAATCAGAGTCTTCCATACTCCATATATTCTTAAATACTTTTCTATTTCCCATAGCATTTATTATTTTGGGAGCCTCCAAGAGAGATTTTGACCATAATTTCCACCTCTCTAGTTTTAGTTTTTACATTCATTTCTAGAACTTCTATTTATTTTATTTTTGTGCTTTTCAATTCTCTGGGAAAGTTTGCAAACTCACCTTTTAGTTGCTCAAATATATTATGCATATATAATTTAAAAGTCTGTGTGTGATAACTCCACTACATGAAGAGACAATTTATAGCATCTCTTTGAATTCTGGTCATGGTGTCTACTCTTGTTGAGTGCCTGCTAAGATTGATTAAATGATGTACAGTGAATATGAACATTTGTAAACATTATTTATGGCCTAGAATGATGTACTATTAAGTTTGCTTCTTGCGGACACTTAGTGTATTAGCAGCCTCAGACCACTTAATAAAGTTCAGGGATCCAAATATTTTAAAGTTGGGACTCACCCCCTGCCAGGGCCAATTTATTTCAAGTTTATATTTATATCTAGAAGTAGAAGAATACCTTTTGGGGTATCAGTGAAAAGCCTGTAACATTGACTAGGAAACCCCTATTTGGAAGTCCTAAACTAAAATTTCAGTTCCTTTAGCCCAGTAGTTCTTTTTCTTTGCGGTACGCGGGCCTCTCACTGTTGTGGCCTCTCCCGTTGAGGAGCACAGGCTCCAGACGTGCAGGCTCAGCGGCCATGGCTCACGGGCCCAGCCGCTCCGCGGCATGTGGGATCTTCCCTGACCGGGGCACGAACCCATGTCCCCTGCATCGGCAGACGGACTCTCAACCACTGCGCCACCAGGAAAGCCCCCAGTAGTTCTTTATTAGGCACTTTTTTTTTTCTTAGTCAAAGGAGATAGTTGGTATTACCTGGGGACAATTTGGTTGTCATACCTTGGAAGAGGAAGGTTGTTGCTACTGGCATCTAGAGTGTAGAGATCAGAGATGCTGTTATACATTCTACAATGCACAGGACAGCTCCCACAATAGAGTTTTCCAGTATAAAATTTTAATAGTGAAAAACCCTTCCTAGCCCTAGGAGACTGTGAAAAGTTCAGTTCAGCTTCAAAGCTTCTCAGTTGCTTCTTTTTGAAACAGCAGAAGGATACAGGGAAAAGCAACCCTGAATGCCATACTCACAGCTCTGGTTTTCCTTATTATTTTGATTCTTGTCCATAATTCTTTTCTGCCTTGTTAAGCCTCCAAATTCTTTGACCTGATGGTTTTTTTTTCTTTGTCTTTTTCTAGATTCTCAAATTATTCTCAGTAGGAGAACACCACTAGACAATAATATTTTTCCTACATATTAAAACACACCATTTTCTATACTTCTATTCAAATGTGCTTTAAAATTTTGAAATATTTTAACAATTTTTGCTTTTGAAATAATTTGACACTAGATGTACACTAGATGTCAAATTATTTCAAACTAAACCAAAAATTGTATAAAAAATATATTAATCCAAAACATCATATTTTTCATTTTAACACCTTTTTTTCATTTCTACTTTTTCATTGTTACCTTAACATTTGGAGCAAAATTATCCTGTTTCCAATATAAAACATTTTTCCCCATGGTTAAAAAAATGGTATAAAAACCTTAAAATTTCACAGAGATCTGTTACTTAATGCAAATATATTAAGTACCACGTTTTAAATTTATTACAAAAATGCTCTGAGAGAAAAAAAATCTGCTAGTGGCATACACCAGTCACTCATGTATGAAGTGACTTTATTGCTGTATTTTACAAGACATAAATAAATTTCATCTAGCTAGCTCAGAGCTGCATGTATTATAGCTGACATATAATTGACAGAAGTAATTCTCCTCTCTCTAAAGCACTAAATGCTACAAGCATCTTCCAATAATCTCATGAATACAAAATATCTCAGGTCATTTAATGACACTATGCAATGTATATTTTAAAGTCTGACCAGTCCCATTTGATGAATTGACTAACAGAAGGTCAACTTTAGGGAAAAGAGTACTTAAATGTTAGGTTATCTAAATTATGTTTATATAATTTAGAAGCACCTCACAATTTCTTACTTTAAACATAACCTTTTTTTCTTTTGTTATTATAGTCAATTTCCAAGGTTAGAGAAGACAATATTAATAGTTCCCTTAATTTGCTTTACTTTTTCGAAGATTCCAAGAGATTAGGTGATTGTTACAAACATGATTATTTGTTTCAATATTTTAAGCTTCTCCTTCTTCTTCCTATATTCTTTTTTTTATTAATTTTTATTGGAGTATAGTTGCTTTCCTATATTCTTACCTGTTTTTTCATCATATTGATATATCTACCACTGCTGAACATATAATAAATTTTACCATTGTTCTGATAAAACCTTAGAAACTTACATAAGACCATCAATGAATAAATTCAGCAGAAACCTGGGAGACTGACCTTTCATGTAAGCATTATAATTTGTATCTCAGTTGTACATGTACTGGGTTGAATAGTTGCCCCTGAAAATTTGTGTCATGCTCACCTAGAACCATATAAGGAGCGGGAAATTTGGACACAGAGGCACAGACACACAGGGGTAATGCCATGTGACAATGGAGGAAAGATGAACCTACAAGCCAAGGAATCACCAGAAGCTAGAAGAGTCAATGAGATCTCCCCTAGATCCTTCAGAGTGAGAACACAACCCTGCTAACACCTTGATTTACAGCTTTTAGCCTCCAGCATTATGAGAACACATTTTTGTTCTTTTAAGGCACCTAGTCTGTAATTTATTAGTGAAGCTCTAGAAACCAGTACATTCAGTATTATAAATCAATCAGAATACTATATTATATTACTATTTCATCTTTTAATTGTATATTTAAACATATCATAGCCAATAGAAGCGTCAAAAAATTTCTCATTCCAAAATATGAGCATGTTTATACAAATACATACTACCCATTTCTACTGATATTTTCTGGGTTCTGAAATTCAATGTAACTTTATAATAACTTGATGTGGTTTTACCACAGAAAGGCATTTTTAGTTTATTTTTGTTAAGGAAATTATTTATTTACTTTTACAGTCAACTTCAGAATAACACACCATTTATCCAATAAAATGTGTATTTATAAGCCTTCAAAAAGGAAGAACAAAAAGCAGTAATCCCTTATTTTACCAGAGACTACATTTAAAACACACTGCAAACTAATCTATCCCAGTCTATGATATACCAGTTATAATCTTTCAGTACACCATACGCCATTCAACTCAAATCAAAATTCCTGTAGAATTTTCTATAGGATTACATCCCTTTGGTGGCAAATTAAATTTATTACATCTTTCAGTTATTTATTTTAGCCACTTAATATGCTTTTCTAATTAAACATTTATAAATTTGAAATAAGTATAAATATTTGATTATAAGTAAATGAGGTTTGGGACCTCATTGAAATACACATATAAACAAAATTTGACATTTTGAGCCAGCTGTTGAAGTCTTAGGCAAATGACATTTGATTCCAAAATGTGGATACTTATGATTTTCTTAGTATAAATTGCTATTCTACTTGGATAAATGCCTTCATATTATATGACTAAACATAGTCAAATGAAATCAAATTATAATCAATAATTTGATGAAATTATGTCTTATTTGTGTAAAACTTTTTTTTTAAATTCAGAAATCACCTTTAGATAACCATTGTAAGGAATAACTAAGTCTCCACAGTCTGTCTTCTGAATTAAGTATATTCTAGCTACCAACAGTCTTATGTCACCAGTCTTTCAAAGTATGCAATAAATTGTATAAATTTCAGGTTGTCTAACACAGAAGCCAAAAGAATCAATCACTCACATAACCTGACTAGCTCTAGATAATCACCTAAGATGACTATGAAGACAGCTAAAGAAAATAAGATTCATTTAATGTTTTATGAATTGGTAAACACTTGTAAGGTTAAAGAAATGACCCTTTCCAAGCAAAATAATTGGATCCATTTTTTTGGTCATGTATGATTTATTCATTAATCCTGAATTTTTTTAGTAACTGTCAACATGACTGTAAGATTAATATCAGTGTAGTATTTTGTTTACTATTTAATCTCCATTTCCCCTAGAATTTTAATACCTACACTGCTACTTATTACTCTGGTGGCACATTAAATGTGAAAGAAAAGCTGTTTTGTGTTGGTGTCAAGTATTCTCATCAGGGAGCTGCTGGGTTTATTGAGTCATGGAGCTTCACAGTAAAACAACACTTGATTTATTTCATTGTTTTCAACAAAATTGAAATAGTGAAAAATATTAATAAGTACTGTTAAAACTGCTTATATTTTTATACTACTTTACAGATTATAAGAGCACTTCAGTTCATACATCACTGATTTTCCTAACAATGTACCAAATAGCAAAATTTTTAAAGGGTTTTAAAATTTACTGTACCTCTTCCAAACACAGGGGTCAAGTAGTAAGTTCTCTCCATGGTAAGACATTGATTCTAACAGTCTGCATTTTTAAACCAGAACTTCTGAAAAGAGTGTAAAATAAATTATAAATACACACACATACACACTCACACACACACAAATAATATCCAATCAGGAAATGAACTCATGGCTTCTGTTTAAACATGTGGCCTTATTAAAATATTCAAGTGCCATTTTAAAAAAATATTTATGCTCAATTCTTTTCTTCATCATCATCGTTTTCCCTAAAAGTTGACATTTAATAAGTGCCTATTTTGTTCTAAGCACTTTTATATTTTCTCTTAAGCAAGTATTATGATTTCCATTTTATGGGTGGGGTGCCTCAGAGGGATTATATTATTTGTCCCAAGCCAAAGGAAGAGTAAAGAGAAGAGCTGAGATTCAGTAGAAGCCTAAGCCCTAAGCCCACATTTTTACCACCTGGCAGAATCATGCAGCTTGTACTGTGTAGATGATCAAAAGGGAGAGATTTTTGACCTCTAAGTGCAAAGCCCAGAAATTAAAGAGACAAAAGGAAAGTTTCCTTCCCCTCTTTTTCAAACCTAGCTGTGCTTCAAAACATGAGTAGCTAGGTAAATGCATGTGGATGTAAATAAATATCAAGAGTAATTCATTGTCCTTTGGAGAATACAGTTTCTTTTTCACTTTGAATGTTAAAAATTATGACAATTTTTCCATAATTAGAAAGACATCATAAACTTACATGAACAATATACATCAACATGATGTTAATCACAAAGAAAAAATAATAACTTTAGAAGGGGGGAACCTGTCAGATATCACATTAACCAAAGTGGGTGTAAAATATATTTTCATAATTACTGTTTTAATGTTTATTTGTTTTTACAGTTTCTACCATCTGTGTAATTCTGGGTCAGTTTTAATTTTCTCCTCATTAGATTTTCTAATTTTCCTCCTTCTTTTCATATCTGGTCATTTGGGGAGGTACCAGACATTGTGGATTTTACCTTGATCCTTACGAAATCTTTTTATATTACTATATTCTTGAGGTTCGTTCTGGGATATACTTAAGCATTTTGGAAACAGTTTTACCTTTTGAATCTTGCTCTTAAACTTTGTTAGGCTGGATTAGAACTATGTTTACTCTAGAATTAATTTTTCTCCCACTTTTGTGGCAAGATCCTGCTTAATACTGTAACCAATGCCCTCCTAATTATAAAGCTTTCTACTTTGGTTATTAAGAACATGTGTTATTCCATATCCTCTTTAAGTGCCAGATATTTTTACCTCTAATCTTTTTGGAGAGGTTCTTTTCCTGGTGCCAGGTAGTGTCTTTACTTCATTCTCTGATCAGTCATCAACTGAATATTCAAGGAGGCCCTTCTGAATGTATTTGAACTTCTTTCCCTGGGTAGCTGTCTTTTCTGCAGTACTCCGTCCTGCAAATTCTACCCACCCTGGCTTCCCAAGACATCTAGCTCTTATCTCCTTAATTCAGAGAGCTTCCGGGCTCTGTCTGGATTTCTCCTTCCTGTACTATGGCCTGGAAAGTGGGCTACTTCCTTGTTTCCTATTCCTTGACTTTCATTTCATGATACCCAGTGCCTTGAGTGTTGTTGTTTCAAATATTTTGTCTGATTTCTGCTTGTTTAGTCTTCAGGCAGCAGTGTATCATTATTCCATCTTCACTAGAGTGGAAGACACCATGATTGATTTGCAATATGTATTTAAAATGTGTACAACCCTTATATTATCTCACTTATTTTTATATTTATGGGATTGACAACTCAGTAAGACAAAACAGTTTTGCTTTACTTATATTGCTACAAGAAATGTGTAGTTTTCTTTAATACTTAAGACAATTTTATACGTTGTGCACATAGTATTACTTCATCCATAATATCTGTTAATATATGGATAGGTAGGTTGGAGAACATCTGCAGTTTGCACTTCCTATTTGGAAATTGTTTTTAGGCTTTAATTTGGGATTTTATTTTCCTTTAATTTAACTTGATTTCTTCTGTAACCCAGCTGGAAAGTTTTAACATATATTCAAGATCTAGGTAATACTCCTTTGAAATCATTCTTACATATCTCTCCAAGTTTTGATCTATCCCAAGAATCTGGCAACTTCCACTGAATCTGATGCAAAAAAAAATTAACTCAGTTAACAATCAAGTTTAGGTATCATCAATCCATGTTTCAGTACATTACAGAAAGACAATAACCTCACAACACAATACTCTGCCTGTAAACTGACAAGTTGATTTTGTGAGTTATGTAATCTCCATCCCAATATCAGAGATGTTGAAAGAATGTATATTTGAAATGTGGAAATATGGTATTTTTCCTAAGTTATAGAGGGACAAACTGTGATTTCAAGACCTAAATTGCCTCTTATTCAGAGTTACGGAGCAAGAAACTGATGACAAAACGTTTTGAACACAGCTCATGCTTTTAATTCAGAGCCCTTTTACCAGGTCATACTGCCAATTTGTAGAATTTAAAAAAATATATTAAATAAGATATTTTATACTTATTATTCAGTTAGGACCTGATTTGTACTCTGTGGTATTTGAAAAATCATGAGATTTGATAAATGCATTCTGAATAAACTTACTATGATATATAATTTGGATTGTTCAATATGTTTTGAGTCAGTAAATTAAAGAGATTTCTTATGCCAGATCTAATAATTCAATCATGGTAATGTAATAATTTTTTGGATATTTTTCATTTCGGTACATAGCATATTTTTATCTATTTTAAAGGATAAAAAAGAAACAAAAAGAAACAATACTTTATAAAATATGAATGTTACTTAATCTACAGTTACCTGACATCTACTCTAAGTGTCTTCCAATATTAAAGATAAGGAAGATTATCTTTACATTATAAAGAGATAAAGTTATAGTAAACCATGAGATTAGAAAGGCACTTTCAGGAAAATAAAAGTGCCAAAAATATAATAATAATAATAATGGAAATAGACCACAGATACTCTGCATGAATTGATGTGCACTTACTCTTCCATTTGTAAATGGCCTTAACATATTTGACAATTTCTACATTCATTTGAACTAATGTTAATTGCCAACAATATATGTATTGAGAATAGCTCCATTTCCTGACACTGATCAATGTGATTTTTCATCTTATTCTACTTTTGCTGTTTTTCTGAAGGTTCTCTAATTATATTTCAGTGAAATTTACAGAATCTGAAAATGTTACATTTTCATCTAACAGGGCATTGTCTTCTGCCATCATAATATATTTTCAGCTTTAAATAAATAAAAATAGATGAGTAGAAGAAGAAACTGTTCATTGCCATTCAATGTATTTTTTATGTGTAGTTTCTTTATTTCAAGACAGATGTCAGGAAGAAATGTTAGTTCCAACAGAAAACAGAAAACATACGGAGATAAGTTTAAATTAAAATTAAAAGATAAATTTATTTAAAAGAAATTAAAAATTTGCAAGAAAAATATATAATATAAATATGTGGTGATTTTATTATTTTTATGTAATTTTAGCAAATTAACATAATATAACAAACTGATATACACAGTTCACTCATGATTTTCTTTTTTCCTGTGATGATTGTCCTATTTTTCCTCCCGGGTTAGATTTCCTTGATTTTGGCCAACGCCAACCCTTTTATATAATATGTTCTTTCCTAGCCCAGTTGAACTGGCTACTGAGAGATAGAAAAGGATTAAGAAAATGACTGAGAAATAAACAACAAAAATGTAAATAAGTTCTGTAAAGTCAATCTGAGAGAACACTTAATACCTTTTAAAATTTCTGGCACTATTCATGCAGTAGGTAGTTTTGGAGTACCACACTGAACTTGTCCCTGCTCTGAAGAGCACTCATCTCTCATGGGTCTCTCCATCCTTCTCTCTCAGTCAGCTCTCACATACCAGCTGTACAGATACAGCAGCATGTCCAAATTCCCTCCAACACTATCTTCTACCTGGTCCATAGCTAATAGCATCAGAGATGGATATTGCTGTAGTTCAACCAAAGGTAAAACCGCTGACTCTCAGGAAAGAGTGTTCGGGTATGGAGAGATTTATTTTGGTTATATATGAGGCCTAGACCTATACATATAGACCCAGTTTCTAAGGCTGCTATGTTGGAGTCACAATGTTGGGGCCATACTGGTCATAAATCATGAAGAGGGATCTTATTAGCAGAAATGAAAAGTGAATAAACAGATGTTCAACTGAGATTAGGAAGTAGAGCATTTGGCCCTAGTGATTAAGAGAAAGAAGAAATAGATGCATTAATTTTTCTTGAGGTTTACAATTTCTGTGTCTCATAAGACCTCGCTATGGTTCTTGCCCATAAGTTCCAGCATAAGTTACTTATAACACTTCACATAAGATCATTTGGATATATTGCTGTTTCTTTCAAACAAATGATTCCTGATATAGAAGCAAAATATGAAATATGATGATCATGAAAAATAATCTCAGAGAGAGAATATATTGTTTCTCCTTTTGCAGCTAGAGAAGTGCAAACATGATTCGAATTCATAAAGTTAGAGGTAATATCAAATTGAGAATATTCTCAAAATACCAGTCTTATTTCTTGTCAAATATGGTGGTTGTATTAAAAAAATGTACAACTCTGTTTTATTTTCTATTATTGCAAAATTCTCCTTGGAAGTACTATTTGAACTAATAAATCTTTTAAGATGCCTAGATTTCAGAGATCAAAATACGTCCTGTCGTTAAACAGTTTATAGCTTCTAACTATACAAATTCTATAGTTATAGTTGTTGCTTGATGTAACAATTTTATACTCCTGAGTATTCCTATGAAGGAAGTGTGAATACTTGCAGAATTTCTTGGTTTAAAAAAAAATAAAAGAAATTTGACACTTCTTTCTTCTTCCTTCAGAGTTGAATAAAAAGATGAGCTACAGACTGGGAGAAAATATTTGCTCTTTGCACATCATGTCTCAGAAACAGCTTGTATTCAGAATACGTTCTTTAGAAAGAACTTTAAAAGCTCAAACTCTTAATGAAATTTATTATAAGTCATACAGTCCAATTTTTTTAAATGGGCAAAAGATTTGGACACTTTCCCAAAGGTAGATGACCAACAAACTCATGAAAACATGTTCAACGTCATTAATCACTGGGCCAATGAAACTTATAATCACACAGCAATATTATTTGTAATATCCATCAACATGTGAATAGACGCACAAATTGTAGGGTTTCCACACAATAGAATCCTGCACCACAGTAAAAATAAATTAACTATTGATTCATGCTGCAACATAATGAATTTCAAAACAATTATCTGAGTAAAAAAAAAAAGTGAGAGCAAAATAAAGGATATATACCCAACGAATTCTTCCCTATGAAATCGAAGTCATACAAACTGATCCGTTTGACAAAGCAGATCAGTAGCTGCCTGAGGGTGGGGTGTAGGGCAGGAGGGAGGCATTGCAAAGAGGCATGAGGAAACTTTTGGGAATAATGAATATGCTCATTACCTTGATGGTTAAAGAAATTTATAAATATATTCAAGCTTTTCAAATTGTATGCTTTAAATATGTGCTTCAAGTAGCATAGTCTCATAAAACAAACAAATAAAAATAAACAGAAAATGACCTCTGTCCAAGAGAGAGATGAAGTAAAACCCCTCCCCTCTTCAGGAAGGTGAGGGGGTGTGCTTTTAGTTTCACAGCACTTGAGGATATTCCAGAACCAGGAATAAAAGACAATGAGAGTTCATTGTTCATTGAAGCTGACCTCTCATGATAAACAAGTGTTATCTGAGTTACACTCACTTTTTGGTCAAAACTTCTATGATTGAATGTTGCAAGATTTTTTGCAAATGCTAAAAACACTTTGATAGATGTAAAAAAATTTTTTTTTAATTTTGATACGACATAAATAATGTGACTAGGTTTGAGCAAAATATCCATAGAGCAGCTAATTTTTAGTATAAAGAAATATGAATTCTTTAAAACATTACCGTTAAAAAATACAACTGAAAGTAAGCTGTACCTAATTCTTGTTTGGCTGCATTTGGATTCTGTAACATAACTTGCAGTGCTCTAAAGCACAAACAGCATTGCCCTAGTCTCCACTAGCTTGGAGAGATAAAAGTTACATGAAATCTACATTTTCTATCCAAAGAGAGGTCTAAAAGCATTTTAATGCCATGCCACACAATTTTCATGGTGTCTTTAAGTGTAACTGATGCCAATGAAAGGCGATGTCTGACTGTAAAAGGCCAGCTTCTCTTCACAGCGGGCTTTATTCTCACAAAGCAGCTTTCTCAAATTTTTGCTCCAACAATCCATTTTGTCACTTCACTTTAATTTAGTTTTTTCAGCAAAGAAAACAGCCTTTCTCTATCTGTGATAAATAACAAAGTCTTTTCAATCGGAGAGAATAAGATTGGCTCCACAGAATTCATTATTGTCTAAATAAGCTACTACTAGAGCCAGGGAAAATAACCCTCAAAATACAATTGGTTAAACATTTTAGCTAGTTAATAACATTACTATAAGATAATATATTATATGTGTATCAAACACAGGCAAATGGACTCTAATTGCTGACAACTTGCATGGATTAACTTATCATTTCTCAAAATAATTGACATGGCAGAGTCCAGAATTGGTAAAAATATTCATTAATATACATTTTGTGATCCTTTGAGAGATAATAATTATTGTTTGGCAAACAGAAAATTGTTAATGCTTGTACTTAATCAGTGCTATCTTGGAATTTCTTCAGTAGTTTTCAAGAAGTATAAAATTATATCGAAGAAGAAAAAGAAAACAAAAAAATCCTCCAATCTTCCTACTATAGAATAAATTTTTTAAATTTTCTTTTGTATCTAAGCATATGTTTATGTTAATTATTTTCTGATGCTTACTGCCCTGTTAAAAACTGTACTAATTGAAAATATCAAATATTTATAAGTATACTTTTGAATACTCTAAACAAAATCATTCAAAATATAAAAAACATATCAGGAATTAAATAAGGTTTTACACGTGTCTCTTGACATGACACGTACCCTAGGTAGTTCACTCATTATACTACAGAGTGTGTAGTATGAGATGCTGAAAATGTTAAACTGTACTATCACAAAACATGTATTATCTAAATTGGCCTCTTCCTTGCCTATCTGCTTTTTGTCAATAAGCCCTTGACCCTCATGTCTACATCTCTTTATCTAAACTCTTCTGTGAACTAAAGATTTATAAAATAATTTCTTTCTGAAAACCTCTAACTGGATGACTAATGGGTGTATTCGATTTTTATTGCTGCTGTAACAAATTACCAGAAATTTTCTGGTTTCAACCACATAATATAGTATATTACATTTCTGCAGATTAGAATTCTATCACAGGCTTATCCAGAGCTAAAATCAAGGTGTCAGTAGGGCTGAGTTTCTTTCTGGAGGCTTTATGAGAAAATCTATTTCCTTGCCTTCTCCAGCTTCTACAAGCCACCTGAATTCTTTGGATTATGGCCCATGTAACCATTTTCAAAGTCAACATCATTGAGTCTTTCTCACCCTGCCATCTTTCCAGCTCTCTTTCTTCTGCCTCTCTCTTCCACTTTTAAAGAAACTTGTAATTACATTGGGCCCTTCCAAGTAATAGAGGTTAATATCTTTTCCTTTAAGGTGAGCTGATTTGCAACTTTAATTCCCCTCTACTCTATAAAGTAACACATTCACAGGTTCCAGAAATCTGGATGTAAACATCTTTAGGGGAGTCATTAGTTTGCTACCACAATAAGCCATCTTAAGGTACACAAAATTCTCTCCACCCATCCTAATAGGTCAGTTCTTACCTCATTCTTCTCCATCTGAGTAATTACTACTTTCAGGCCAATACCTAAGAATAAATAACCTCTAAGTTTCTCTCCTCCATAACCAATACAGCTGCAGGACTTATAGGCCCTAACACCAATGTAAATCCCGGTAGCTTCATCTCCACTGTGACTACGCACGTCCATGCCTGGATCATCTTCACCTGGAGGATCACTGTAGCCTCCAACCAGTCTGCAGTTTTTCACATAGCACCCAGGGTAATGTTTTAACCATAATTCTATTTCCATTATTAACCTGCTTTAAATCTTTAAAAAGCCTTCTGCTGCACTTAGGAAAAACATTCAAACTCCATATTTTGCATACCTTTAGCCCTCGCCGGTTTGGTCTATACTTACCTCCTCCTTTCTTGCTATTTTCTAAGCATAATTTCCCCTTCTTTCTGCTCCTCATTTATTTTAAATTCTGCAATGCAATTCTGATACTAACTACCTGGAGGTAGTGTAGACTTCTCAGGTTGAGTTTTGAGTCTCCACAAGACTCCCTTCCCTTCAGATACCAGCTGAAAGTTTTGGGGTTCACTAGCCACCTGCACAACTAATGGGCTACAAATTTAGTGGTTCCCACTGTCCTCTCAGATTTGATAATTTGCTAGACTGACACAGAATGTGGGAAAGCACTATAATTATGAATGCAGTTTTATTATAAAGGATACAAACCAAGACCAGCCAAGTGAAGAGACTCATAGGGTGAGGTTGGAAGGGTTCCAAACATGGAGCTTCCTTCTCCACAGGAGGTCACTTTCCTGGCACATCAACGTGTATCACCTACTAGCAAACCCACTCCACCTGTGTTGTTCAGGTTTTACTGGACTTTCATTACATAGGCATGACTGATTGACTCATTGGCCAGTGATTAAGCTCAACCTTCTCTTCCTCCCCTCCCAGGAAACCTGATGTTATCTGGCCAAAGCCCCATGTTTTATACCTCAGGATTCCCAGGACCTGGGGAAAACCTACAAATAGTTAATCTTTTTTTTTTTTTTCTGTGTTCTCAGTGCTTCCTGAAAGGATCTCATTAGTTATCCCAACATGCCTGTAAGGTGGAATCTCCATAAGCAATTGCCACGGAACTTGGGGCTGTCTCCTCTCCGAAGCTCTGCCTGAGCAGGTAACTTCTGTCCCAAGTCCAAATAGTTAAGCTTACTGTTTGATTCTTGTGTTTTCTTTTCCGTACCTACCATCTCCACTCTCTATCCAATTTTTATATAGCATGCTTCAAAAGAGAGACTTCAGGGCTTCCCTGGTGGTGCAGTGGTTGAGAGTCCGCCTGCCGATGCAGGGGACACGGGTTCGTGCCCCGGTCCGGGAGAATCCCACATGCTGTGGAGCAGCTGGGCCCGTGAGCCATGGCCGCTGAGCCTGCGCGTCCAGAGCCTGTGCTGCACAATGGGGGAGGCCACAACAGTGAGAGGCCCGCGTACAGCAAAAAAAAAAAAAAAAAAAAAGAGAGACTTCAGTAAACATGATTACATCACATATGGAAAACAAGTCTAAATGGAAAATAATTTAGATTATGTATAAAGAAAAAGCAGAACAACAAATATCTAGTAAAGTTGTCATTATAATGTGACTACATAAACATTTTTATTGGCAAACACAATAAAATAAATAAATACCATAGAAGGCTACGTAGTATTCATTATTTTATTAAAGGTTACATAATAATTCCAACAGAGTCAAAATATTTAATGGGTTAAATTATCCTGAGAGGTGAAAGATTTTTATACACCTACTCTGGTATATCACTGGTAAGGCTTCTCATAAGGGGCATAATTCACCAGCACTCCGACCTGCTGTGTGGGTGGACAAAACATGCAGGTGTGCTCTGCAATGCAGTGAAAAGATGGATATGCATGGAGAGGGACAGTGCCTACTACAATTCAAGCACTATACTAAGTATGTCACACCTTATTTGGTACTTACAATAGGTAATATTCCCATTTAACATATGGGAAAACTGGAGCACTTAGTGAGTTTAAATAATCTTCTTCTGGTCACAAAGGTAGCAATTGACAAAACTAATTATTTGGGATACAAGTCTCTCTGATTCAAGAAACTTTTCATTCTACCACTACAATTAGTGTACTGTTTCTGGAACAATAAATCTTTATGTCCTTGGTAATCATTTGTAGTTTCCACTTTTGCATGTATTGTTAGATGAATTTAACTTAGTAAAAAAATTGTTTGGGTATGTGTGGCAATAACTCAGGGTATACATTTTGTATCTAGTTTATGTTTTAAATTTCATCATTGGATGATTTCATCTATTTCTAAACCTCTACAACATATCCTCAGTTCTGCTGTGCAGCTTATTCTGAACACTTTGCTCCAATGTGATTGATATATTAAGAAATAATTTGAACATAACACAACTTTGCATTTACTTATTTGCAATTTCATCTGAGTTAAACTTTTTCTGAATGCAGAAAACTACATTCAGCTGAACCAAGCCAAATAGGACTACACAAAATGCACATGTGCACACACACACATACACACACTTCAAACATCTACCTGCTAACTGTGAGCCATAAACATCCACATCCAGTATTACAACTTCCCCTCCAATTACAGATAACCATCCTTTGAATACTCCATAATTCGAAAGCTGCAGCTTGCAATCCTTCCCATACCCACTTCCACAGGCAACTTCAGGTCTTTTTCAAGATAAAATGTCATATTTATTGTAGCATTTATGCATTTCTTAACAATTTGACATATGTATAACTGTGCCACTGTTCTTATTACTTTCCTACCCTTTTTATAAATGGGTCCATGATGAAGTTTTTGAGTATTGTGCCCCTAATCAGTTTCCCAAAAATCCCTGTGATTTTTGTGTGTACGTGTGTGTATTTGCAGTGTGGTTATTTTTAAGAATGCATGTCACATTAAAGCAGACTGACTGTATTTCTAAACACATTTTCTATATTTAACACTTCTCATCTGACTCACTTTCTATATTTCCTATTTTACTTAATGGCATCACAAAGCTAAATATCTCGGAGTTCTACTTGAAATACACATTATGGCATATCAATGCCATTGGAGAAATGATTCTAAAATTTGGTCCCATACTTTGATCATTGATAACTCTCCATCATTACAGTACTTATTTATGTTTTTCTGGAGAAGAGACCTCCTAATTGTTCTGATTGACCTATCAATCAACTTCAACATTCCACCTAAGTGTCTAACAGTCATCTCCAAATGCTTTGGATGTTACCACTGTTTTCATATATGAAATACACACACATAATCCCATTTATGTGATTCTATTTGTGTACCACTATGGAACTATCACTATATTGCAAAACAAAATGTAATTTAATTGAAAGAAGTACGTGAAATAAATAGTAATCTTAAGTGAATTTCATTTCATTTTATAGTGTCAAAATCACTCTAACTGAATATGCTTCATTTTGTCTGAAAATTTCAGTGTAATTCAGTATGATACAATGATTCTAATATCTTATTCTAAATTCATTCTATACCATTACTAGATTTTAATAACTGTTGTAGATGAGAAAGGCATCAAAATACATTGATCCAAGTGGAATAAGTGCCACATTGGCTCCATTATACTGATTCAAGACATTTGCTTCAAATTCTATTCACCAACTTTGCAAATTTTTATTCAGAAACCTTTGAAATTAAGCTCAGAAATTATTATCTCCCTTGATGTTAATCAATTGTTCTTTAAGAATTAATCAAAATGTGTTGCATTTTAATAATCTGAGCCAATGTATTTAAACCCCACAGAAATTTTTTATGCAAAAAACTTTAAAAGAAGGTAAAACATCCCTTTACCAATTTTTCTATAGTTTTCCATTATTAGGTTTTTTATGGGTGACATATGTATATTATTTTTTGGTATCAAAATCAGTGTAATTGATAGAGAAATGCAAATAGGAGAAAATAATACAAGTTTCTTTAGGTAAAAGATACATGTTAATGGCCACCAGATCAGAGCACCCATAGCCTGAGAGAAAAATGTCCCTGTTCTCACAAGTGACCCCAATGACACACATCCTCTTGATGCCTCCTGCCAGAGGAGAGCTTATTCAATTTCTTTTTAAAGTTTAACTTCAATGTTTTTTTTTTTCTTCTTCTTCCTCTATCCCCCACTACTCTAGGGACTCTGGCCTCATCCCTTGCATATGTATCAGGGACAAATGACTGGAAACAACATCAAACTAGCCCTCCATGTTTCTTGCATGTTTACGTAAAACTGGGTAAATTAAGGCTAATTTCCTGGCAGCCTTTAAGCAGGTTGAAACTTCACATTTACTAAGGTTTCTTTTAGCTGATGGAAACTCTTACAATCATCTGTTTTCAAAATGCTGTACAAAATTCTTCTGAAAATCAGTTATTTTTACCTTAAAATGTGTGCATTTATCTTTCAAAATTATCTGCTTTGTGATATATTTTTGACTTTCCCTTTTGTCCCAGAAAAGCCAGTCAATTTGGAGCATATGTCTTTTTGTGAAATACAGCCCTTGTATTTCAGCCTGTCTAGTGTTTTGAATGCCCTGTGGTGATGTCCTTCAGCACGTCATGCACTTTTCTACATTAACTAAGTTATGAATAATTCACTGATAAAATTTCAGATAACGTTCTAGTGCTCACTCTGTGACCATATTCCACAACCTTTTGCCAAGTTAAAGTGACCATTTCATCAATGATTATCCATGCATAGATTTTACCCAAGCATTGAGTTTTGTTAAAGAAGCCTTTAAATATATTCTTTGCCAGTATTTCTTCCTTTAATAGGCCACTTTAAAAAAGCGATTTGTAGAATATTTTATTATTGGAACTAAATCCAGAAAATACCATAAAATCAGATATTCTGGGAATATCAGAACGTTCTGCAACCAGGTAGCAAATCTTTCATACTATAACTCTATTACTGTAACTTATTACTCTTAACATTTGACTCTTCGTATACTCTGCAATGTTTTCTATGCATCTTCCAATAGCATCTGCTGGCAAAGAAATGCACTTTTGTAATTATATATATTTTTTTTTACGTAGCCAATTTAATACATTGAGAAGAGCAAGTATTTTTATAGTGGTAGATGTTTGACTTTCTTCCCTGTTAATTTAAAAAGATATTCACAAAGTTTATCATTATATTTAGTGAAATTTTCTAAGGTATTTAATTGAGCATGGCATAAATTGAAATAGAAAGAGAAATTGTGGATGTTTCTCTTCATTTTCCATGTTCCAAGTACTTGGTTTTAAATTTCTTAACAATCCTAATCAGTTGACACTATAGTAAGTTACTATTCCAAGTTACAGACCTATTATTATTCTATTCTTTTGGGCTGGGCCTACTTCTTTTTGGAGGGCCGTTTGCCCAACAGGAAGACTACATTAAGTCATTCACAGTATTGCTCACAAAGAGAGGAGTGCATCCTCTGGCCAATAGACTTTATGTTATGATTCATCTTCCTGGTATTTGCAACACTGAGGACCAGTGCCTTCCTTCTAGCCAGTAGAATGCATCCAAGGTGATGTGATGTGTGTGGTTACGAGTATGTGATTACATAAGCATAACATCATCTTTCTACAGTCTCCTCCCTCTCTCTCTCTTTCTCTCTCTCTCTCTCTCTCTCTGGCTGTGAGGAAGCAATCCACCATGAATTTTATAACCACAAGGAACTGATTGATGTCAACACATGTGAGCCCAGGAAGAACATTCTGTCCTTCTCCAACCTCCAGATGGACTCTATCCCTGACCAATACTTTGACTGCAGATTGGTGAGACATTAACACAGTATCCAACTAAGTTGTGGCCAGACTTCTGAAACTCAGATAATAAATTTGTGTTTTAAGTCAATAAGTTTGCAATAAAAAAAAACGCAGAAATAAATAATTAATACAGCACCTCTACACTTCCCCACCTGTGGTTTTCTTTTTTCAGTGATAGAGAACTGAACTAGGGTGGTTGGGACAATATAGATACACAACAAGTCACAGAAGCTATGATAACACTTATTTCAAATCAAAATACACTTATTTCTTTGATCCTTCTCTTTACTCCATGAGGGCTCCTATCCAGTGTACTTTACTCAGAATCATCTGAAAGGACTACTCCTTATAACAGCATATTTCCATTTTTTAAAACGTATTCCTTTATTTGAGTGTGGGCAGTGGTTTGATATACTATCTACTCTTTTTGCTCCTTTGTGATGTCTGATGTTAATTGGTTTTCTTCCAAGTGTGTACAAAATATAATATTCTTTTCAGATTACAATATTGCAAATGACTGTGAAAGACCCTGGAGGAC
Source organism: Aethalodelphis obliquidens (assembly GCF_003676395.1). Taxonomy (NCBI): domain Eukaryota; kingdom Metazoa; phylum Chordata; class Mammalia; order Artiodactyla; family Delphinidae; genus Aethalodelphis; species Aethalodelphis obliquidens. Next base: position 52,603,606 of record NW_020837950.1, read on the forward strand.
TAAAACATTTCCACTATGATTCCTCAGCTGTTTCTCATTACTTCTCTAATTAAACCCAAAGTTTTAAACAAACCACCCCCACAGAATTGCTGTCCTTACATTCTGTCCTGATACTAACACAACCTAAACATCCCCATATCTTCCAATTGATGGACAAAGTGCCCAAGAAAACTGAATCACTGCCTGACAAGTGGAAGAGAGATGGGAAAAAAAGTCAATGCGGTAAATGACAGTGGTCTTAAGTTAAGCTGTAGTTAATTTTTCAAATTTTATAAAAATTTATGAATATGTATTTTGTTAATCCCCTCCTGCATGCCTTGAAAAGGCCCATGCAAATGAGCTGCTCTGCTTTAACCTTCATTAGCTTTATAGGGTAATGCTCTGTGCATGCCTCTCCACTATTAAAATCACTCTTACATTCTATAGTACTACCAGAGTTATTTATTTTAAAAATTAAACAATAAAAAAGAAAATTTTCATCAATTCATAATGTAAAATGTATAACCAAACCATACAGTCTAAGTTACTTAAGAAAACATATGACCTTTTAATAATCTGATCTCAACTTTTATCTTCTATTTGATCTTCACAAGTCTCCTTCATATATATACACACACACACATATATATATATATCTCCAAAAGTTCTATGAAAATAGAACTTTAATGTTCTCACCATAACAGCAAAAACAGAAAAATAGTAATTATGTGAGGTAAAGGATGTGTTAACTAACCTTCTTTTGGTAAACATCTTACAACATATATGGTACTAAATCTTCACATTGTACAACTTAAATTTACACAATGCTATATGTCAATTATATCTCAATAAAGCTGGAAAAAAAGAAAGAAAAAAATCCTTGTGTATAGTAAGAATATATTGGTCCAAATGGAGCTTGGTTATCTATAGTAGCTGAGTAGAGCTGCATGTTGGCAGTACCCATCTAAGCAATCTCTAGGATACAGGCAGTTTGACCAAAGATTCAGTGTGTTCCAACCTAACTGCCCAGGCCATTCCCACTGTAGACATTAGGCAATGTGACTGTAATTTATAAAATATTTAAATGATAAAATACTTGTTTTGAGATCATATTGATTGTCCCCTAAAAACCATTATCTCCTTCAAAATGTAGCTGGACATCTCACCTTTCAGAATGTAGCTTTTATTTTCTAGTGCCCTGACAAGTAGTAATGGTCATGTGACTAAGTTCTGGCCAATACAATGCAAATTAAATGCACGTGCAACTTTCAGGAATAAAATCATCAAAGAGAAGAAGCTTACCCATTCTTTTTCTTTTTATTTCTTCTTATTGGCTGTAATGTGGATATGAAACTGTGAGCTGAAACAGCAATTCTAAACCAGGAACATACTGGGAAAGGGAGAAACTACAACAACCAGGTCAAAGAAGCCTGTCTCCTGAAATAGTTGGGCACTATTCCAGCTCTGGAGCTGCTGCCTTAATTTCACATGAGAGAGAAATAATTTTTTATTTTGTTGAAACCAATGCTGGTTTGGACTTTCTGTTACTTTTGGCTGGTGCAACAAAATCTATTCAGCAAGAAAAGTTATTATTTTGATTTGGCTTCCAGGTAGATCTGAATAAAGGGAGAAGGTATTTTAATGTTGCAGATTCAGGTAATATAATCCACATGAATATTATGTTTAGTAGTATAAATTATTAGCATGTCTTAAGAACACATTAATGAAAAACACATAAAGTATACTAACCAACACTTGTAATGTCACCTGTTCAAAATTATCAGGAAGATTAGGCTCAATTTATTCTCAGGAGATATATTAAGTTTAATGACTCATAAATGGGTTCACTCTATGTGTCCTGAACTCATTGCTTTAAGGCTGCTAAGTTGAGAGCTCACCAGAGTGGAAAATTCAATAATGTCATCTGGTGAAGCCTTTTCAGTGACAGTCAGCAATCCTCTCCCTGAATATATACTTAAATTATGTAGCTTTTCAATTTGAAGTACTTTCACTCCCTGTAAAATTAAAGATTGCCAAAAATGTAGGAATGAAAGCATATCAATGAATTTGGAATTCTGATGTACTGATAATAGTAAAATAGAAGAAAACTGCTGTACTTCTAAAAACAGGAGAGATTTCAAGGCATCATGACTATTATTGGTAGAATATTGATATAGTGCTACCACTATTTGTCTAAGAGAGTGATATCACTGAAGAGTACTCTTTTGATCAGGACAGTCCTGCATAGTAATTTCAGATGCAAAGGAAGTAATACAAATTTGATTAACCTTTCCTTGATTTTCTGCCAACCTATGGATTCAGGTAAATGTCCCAAGTATTTATCTTTAAAAGTTCAGGGAAATATATGCTAGAAATAATATGAAATTAAGGTTACTTGATCCAGCATTTTGGACAAACCTAGGTAAAAAATGACAAATTGATTTTAAATTTTGTTTAAATACTTTTCCGCATTTTATTAAAATCATGCTAGTAATCTGCATCACTGTGGGCAGACCAAAGCCTCTTTGCACAAATATTGTGAAAAAGGTACATTCTGAGGTCAATGAGGGGCAATAGGAGCTTAAGTTCCGCTACCCTTTAGAATCATTATACATAGATAATATATTCCTAAGCATCTCTCTGATTTCTAAGTATTTTATCAATGCTCCAAATGTCTTTTTAAAAACATTGGTACACAGATAACATACTTTTTAAAAACTCCTGTAGCTTAATGGCAGATTTAACCTTAATCTAATAATATTTAGTTTGCATTATATAAAATCACGTTGGGTTAGTCTATGCTGTGGTAAAAAGTAGCCACAGAAAATGTATACCCCACTCATTCAAAATCTGCTGTGCAACTAGGCCACACTTCAGGGCAGTTATTGTCTAGGTGTACCCTCAGTGGTCCAAGCAGCCTCAATCTGATAGCACCTTCTTATCACTATGTTCTCCCCAATTATCAAAGCAGAGAATGTATGGGTTGCAGGGTTGAACACCAGACATTACATATATCCACCTGAAAGGGCACACGTTTCATTAACCACTTCAGAGACAACCTTAAGGTGGCAGGGCATGCAAATACCTTGTGTACTTGGAAGGAGGAGAACTAGAAATATTGGTAAATTGTACTAATGTCCACCACACATGATATTTTTAATATAGACACACAGAGAAATTGCTTTGTCCAGATTATCAGAAGGAAAGGGATCATATTTTATGATATGGGTGGAGACATGTTAATTATATTATGGACAGACCTGCTGATATTATTGGATTTAAAAAACAGCTCTACATGTTGAATGAATAGATGATCCCATTGTTTTCTTTCCCCTTGTTTTATCTAAAAATATTCATTATTTGAGTGCTTATATTATATTAAAAATTCCTGGTTGGTGTGAAAAGTGTCAAAGATCTAAGGTGGTCAAGCAAAAAAGAATATAAACAAACACTGGAAGGACAAATATGAAAAATGAGTTTCCACTGAGGCTAGAAGTGGGGTGGGAGCAATCTAATAGCTGACGGGTATTGAGCACTTAACTATGTGCCAAATAATTTTAATCACTTTGCATGTATTTTAAAATTTTAAATCTCAACACTCTGGTATATATATTCTAATATTTATTTTACAAATGAGAATATTGTTATAATAAACCCCCCAGGGTCATGTACCTGATCGTGGTAGAAGCCAATAATCATCCACCATGGCCTGTAAGCAATTTTTCCCACCTGCCACCTCCCTTACAGAGCTTATAATCATCAGCCACAAGTCTAGTTTGTATAGATGCTGTTGATATTTTTATGTCTCTTCTCTATAATTTCATGAGCTAAGAATTTTCCTTTATTCACAGAATAAACATATTTTTTACATAATAAAACATTTATCATTTTCATATATTTAGTTGCATTTTACTTTGATAGCACAAGTAGATTCAGAAGATACACAGAATATGATGGTACAACGGTGCTATAAATTCATATAGATACCATGAGTGAAAGACGAGAGTTGGCCACAAGCATATACTCAGCCTTGCTGCTGACACTTGTGATGTACTTTCCCAGTAACTTTGCTAACCTATCTCTATTAGTCCTGACTCTAAATAATAAGGATGTCTATAGAGGAGAGAATTAGAAAGATGTAGAAGGGGAAAAAAAGATATTGGGTTATTTATGGAATGTTTGGCCAATGATATTTTAGCATTTTTTTTGGGTAAAAAATTATTTTGCTTCCTCTAGACAGGCTTAAAATACAGCTTAATATTTCAAGGAACTGAGTTTGGTTCTCCTGTGGTTCTTCCAAATATGAGTGAGCACTTGAAGTTAAATATAGATACTAATGTACATACATTTAAACAAAAGAATAGAGACTTAAAGGATATATTAGTGCACACATCTTATTTTAGAGGTGTCAGAATTAAAGCCCATAGAAATGTATTGACTTTCCCAAAATAACTTCATGACATAATGAAGATCCATTTATAAACTATAAATGCATGTAAAATAAGCATGTAGTATCATATTTTCCATAATTATACATAATAATTTACTTTTAGTCATTAATGTGAACTGCATGAGTGTATCTGGTTAGACTTTAAATCCACAATTAGAAATTTTTAAAAATCATATTTTCTTATTTTGTTTCACAGATTAATTTATGTTAAAGAAACCAGTTAATCGCTGATTCCAAGTATCCCAACCTCCTTGAGATAGAAGCTATCCTAACACTGTATGTCATAAAGTTTTTCCCCAGCCACTCAGGTATGGGTTTCTGTCTTAAAAGTGCCCATACGTTAATGAGGTAAAAGGAAGCAGCTCTAAATCATTGTTAATCTGTCATTTTTTCACATACTTTACTGCCTTTATGCCCTTTGTTACTGTTGTCACAGCTCCTTATAAGTGATATCTAACCCTTCCATCTGCAGCTTGGACTTGAGGATCTTTCGGGAAGGTACTGGACTAGTGTTTGTGTTCCCCCATCTCTACATGGTCCATGTAGCTGCCATCCCATTCAACCTTCACCTTGCTCTAAAATCCACAGGGTTTCTCTTTTCTCTAGGTTATGAGAATATTTCTCTAGTTTTGACAGCAATGCATTAATTACTTGTAGCCATTTCAGGCCTCTGAGAAAAAGGCAGCCCTGACAGCTGTCAGCTGGTACCTGGCCTGGCACTAACAGCTACACCGTGGTATTCCCCTCTTAACATGGAGAATTCCACAGACTGCCATTAGACACCCCATTGCGTGAATGTGTTGCAGCAGAACAAAACAAGTAACCTCAGACAAAAACAAGAACACTGCAAACCATAAAGGTGACCAAACATCCTCCTCTCTTGGCTCCCTGTGCTGAATAATGCTTTTTTACCAATTACATTAGCCTCAATTCATTTCACCTGTCTCCTAGGATAAAATTAACAAACACAGTCATAAAATTACCCCAACTTTCTGACACGAGAGGAAACCCTTGCTTTTTTAAACCTTACTCAAAACCACCCAGGGCAAACACAAACCCTAAAGATCACCTCACCTAGCGCCCTTTTATTGAGATGACTTGTGGTCCCCCGTGATGTGTGAATGGCCTTTCATAACTTTTTAAACTACAGGTGGGTTCCTGATGAACTTTTTTCCCCTCTCATTTTCTATTCTCTAATTCTTTTTAGATCTTTCTTATTAAAAACAGCCAAACTCCAACACACATTCCAAAATAACTAAAGCACACAAACACAAATGATTTATCTATGTTGTCAAGTTTATTTTTAAAAAGCTTGCTTGTAACATACTCTTAGTATTCTTTTTCTATATTTGAAAGATCTATGGTGATATCCTTATTTTCATCCCTGATATTCACAAATTGTTTTTTCTAATTGTCTTTGTAAATCTTTTCAGGTTTATTAACTCTATTAATCTTTTTAAAGAAATAAGTTTTACCTTTAATTTATTCTTTTGTGTGACTGCTTTTATTTCATCCATCTTTGTTCTTCATTATGACTTCTACTTTTTTTTGGTTTTAATTTGCCATATTATTTTATATTCATTTTTTTGTGTGGAATCTTAGATCACTAATTTTAAGCAGTTTTGCCTCCTGTGGTAGGCTGAATAGTGGCCCCCAAGACATCCAAGTCCTACCTCCTGGACCCTGTGAATGTTATCTTATATGGCAAAAATGACTCTATAGATGTTGATAGAGTTAAGTATTTTAAGATGGGAAGCGTAGCCTAGATTATCCAGGTGGGTCCAATGATGTAATCACAAGGTCCTTATAAGAGGGAGGCAGGGGGAGGTACTAGAGAGAGGGAAGGCAACATGGAGACTGAGTGAGGTGTTACACTTCTGTCTTTAAAGATGAAAGAACAGCCAGGAACCCTGCAGCTGCGGGTGCAAATAATACAGCTCTAGTAACTGGAAAAACCAAGGAAATTAATTCTTCTCCAAAGCTTCCAGAGGGACTGCAGCCCAGCTGACACTGTAAGTTCTGGCCAGTGAAACTGGTTTTGGATTTTTGACTTCCAGAACTGTAAGAGAATAATTGTGTGTTGTTCTAAGTCACCAAATTTGTGGTAATTTGTTACAGTAGCCATAGGAAACTAATGCACTCATCTCATAAGTCTATAAAGTTCTGTTTCCCTCTATAGAATGATTCATTTGTAGACAAAAGTTTTCATTTATTGTGTTTTCATTTTCATTTAGTTACAAGTTTTTAAAAACTTGCTTTGTGATTTTTTGATTCTTGTGTTATTTGAAATAATGTGGTATAATTTCTAAACACTTAGGGATTTTCTAGACACCTTTTAGGTATGATTAATTTAACACAGCTGTGGTCAGAACGTATTCTGTATTATTTCAGTTCAGTCTTTCAGTATGGTTTGAAATTTATTGAAATTTACTTTATGCTTCAGCATACGGTCTCTTTTGATGAAAGTTCTTTGGGTACGTAAACTGGATGTGTTTGCTGTTGCTATTAGGTATAGTGTCCTATAAAAGTCAATTAAATCAAGTTGGTTAAGACTGTTTTTCAAATATTCTATATACTTAGAGATGATTTACTCATTGTATCAATTATTGAAAGAGAAGTGTTAAAATAACTATGGTTGTGGATTTATGCCTCCTTACTTCTATTTTTTATTTATTTTGAAACTCTATTCATTGCACAAAAACTTAGTTTTTCATAACTTCTTAAGTAGTTAAACAGGTTTTTCATTCCAAAATGACCCTCTTTATCTCTAGTACTTCTCCTGGTCTTGAAGTATATGTGGAGGTTCTAAAAATGCAGAAGTTTTCTTACAGTTATTATTTGCATGATATTCCGCTTTGTTTTCAATCTTGAGTGCCGTTTTACTCATTTTCACCTCTAATTCAGAGTACAATTTTAAAATAAAGAAGTAATTCATTAATAAAAAATTTTGAGCTGATAACTATTTCTCTAAAGTATGGAATTTTAACCCTAGAAGCCATTAACTGTAACAGGAAGCATGAAAATTCTTCACAGAGAGTCAAAAAATATTAAAACAATTAGTATATATTTTTATGACATTATCTATATAGAGCTTTCGTTAAAGAGGTTTTAAAACACTGATCAGGTAGTTTTTTCCGAAACAAATTTAATGTAAGAGCATTATTACTCTTTAGTGCTACTGTGGGAACATAAACGTGACTCCAGCATTGATTTGAGAATTGTTTGGAATTCATATACATTTGTATATTAAAGAGGAGAATGCAACTTAATTCCTTAAAAAAATAGTCTGCTTTTCAACAATGCACAGGTCCATAAACAAAGATAAATATTAAATGCAACTGACAATACATGAGTGATATCATAATTCAGTAATAGCATCGATTCATACATTTTTTTCAGCTTATTAAAGCTTTTTACTACAAAGAATCAGCAGCTGAAAGCAAGTTTCCCTCAGACAGTTGAAGGCAGTCAAGCCCAGCTGATATAGAACTGTGTGGCATGATGATAATGACATACCCACAGATTTCCGTGGTTCAGTTTAACTTTATATTCTGCTTTGGAAGTGCTTATTTCACAGTTCTTTCTGTGTATGAAAGAACTACAGCTCCACCTGCCCTTTCTGGGGATGTTTTTCTGCTCATGTTTTTCTCACTCAGCTCCAGTGCTACTTCACAGCCCTATCTATCAAACTATTTTCACGTTCTATTTTTTAAGGTAAAAAATTCTATATTTACTAGGATATTCTTCATTTACTAGAAATTTTACTGCATTATTATTTTGATTATGATTTTCTTAATGCTCCAGTTACAAAGTTTCATAGGTTTCAGTGACCCTCTAATCTATTTCCACAGTAAGACTTTTCCAAAAGTACCTAAATAATACCAGAGCAGAAACTCCTATACTCCTTCACTGAATTTAAAAATTCAGACCATTTGACCTTCTGACATAATCACAAACATGTCTCTAACTTTTAAAATACCTTTAACTCATTTTTAGGAGATGCATTTTACATATACATTGATCTCTAACCTGATTTTTCATCAACAAAATTAATGAAACTGAAAATACATTGAATTCACAAACCCACCTAAATGAACTGACCTACAGCTTTTCAATAAGTTATCACACCACTAAGACAAAAAGGAATTTGGGAACCATAAGGTTAAAAGCTCTGGAAATTTGATTGCTCGTGTTTATTTTTTACAATTGTTATAAATAGTTGAACTGTCATCTTGTTATCATTGAAGAATTCTACAAATTTAAATTGTTTGTGCATTTTAAGATATTAAGAATCTCAGACCATGCTAGAGAAATCTGAGAAAATAGTTGAAAAGACAATATATAACAGTCACCAAGTCAGTAGAGCCTTTAAAGTTCTTAAAATTCTTATAGTCCTTTAAAAATCAAGCTGTAATGAAGTAAATATTGAATTCATAAGTAATGAAAGAAAAGAGAAAGTATAATGTAATTGCGTCTCAGCAAAGCTTTAAAAATGAATAAAGCAAAACAATAGCAGAGAAAATACTACATCAGAGAAAATAATTTGCTGTTTCAAGATTCATTTCAACTTCATAATAGATTTTGCTTCCCTGCTTTGGCCATTAAGACATTTATTTCATGCCCAATTTACAGCAAAGTCAACTACAGAATCCCTTATAAATGTAAGATGAAGTTACTCTTTACCTTTTTGAACTACACCAGTCTGACATTAGGTAAACCTAGAGGACCTCAATGCAATGTTGAGAGAAAATGGGAGCAGGAGTTTTTTTCTAGTGTCCTACTGAAGGAAATATTATTACTTCACCAAAACACATAGCTGCAATTGATTCAGCTATTAAAGATTCATTTTAGTTGACTCAGCTCTAAGTATTTAGGTTGAACCCTCTTTTATGTGTGTATCACTAAATTCTCTCAAATGGAGAGAGCTCTGGTACACCTCAAGTACGCTGGTAAAGCTGAGCAAGCCTTCTCTCTCTTAGTGGGGAGCTGACAATACACAATCATTTGAAGAAGAAAACCACCCATCAATGAATCAGTGAACCAGGCAAATAGGAAACACATGTGGCACCATTGTTACAGGAAGAATTTCCCTTGAGCCTCCTAATGTCTAGCTATAATGAGGATGTGATATCTTGTTTGATGTGAGGGCCTTGGTGTGATTAGGTATGGCACACACAAATGTATGTAATGGGTAAGAAACACAGAGCCTCTTGGTCTTCATCAGCTCGGCTAGGTAGTCTATCTTTCCATATTTTTAGGTATTTACATTAATACCAGCTTGTTTCTTCCCTCAACTACATTGGAGTTGTTGGTTACTTTTCATCAGATTAACTTAGCACAGCTTTTTTCCCCAGCTTTATTGAGATACAATTGACAAATAAAATTGTAAGATATTTAAAGTATACATCATGATGGTTTGATATATGTATATAGTGTGAAAGGATTTCCCCCGTCAAGTTAATGAACAAATCCATCACCTCATTTTTATCCTTTGCCTTTGGTGAAAACATCTAAGTTCTACTCTCTCAGCAAATTTCAATTATACAATACAGTGTTATCAACTATATTCCCATGTTATACATTACATCCTCAGACCTTATTCATCTTATAGCTGAAAGTTTGTACCCTTTTTTTTGTTGTTGTTGTTAGTTGGCATTCTTCCTTTGTTTACCAGACAAACAACAACACTGAGCTTCTAAAACTACCAGGTGTCTGGCTTTCCTAGATAGCTTGGAGAAGCCAGGAGGGGACCAGGTCTCTTCTTTCCAGGGACTTTCTCTCTCTTTTTTTTTTATATATCTTTATTGGAGTATGATTGCTCTACAATGTTGTGTTAGTTTCTGCTGTACAGCAAAGTGAATCAGCTGTAAGTATACATATATCTATATACCCTCCCTCAGGAGCCTCCCTCCCACCCTCCCTATCCCACCCATCTAGGATGTCACAAAGCCTTCAGCTGATCTCCCTGTGCTATGCAGCAACTTCCAACTAGCTAGCTATTTTACATGATAGTATATATATGTCAATGCTACTCTCTCACTTTGTCCCAGCTTGCCCTTCCCCCTCCCACCGTGTCCTCAAGTCCGTTCTCTATGTCTGCGTCTTTATTCCTTCCCTGCCACTAGGTACATCAGTACCATTTTTTTAGATTCCATATATATGCATTAGCATATGGTATTTATTTATCTCCTTCTGACTTACTTCACACTGTATGACACTCTCTAGGTCCATCCACCTCACTGCAATTAAATCAATTTCGTTCCTTTTTATGGCTGAGTAATATTCCATTGTATATATGTGCCACATCTTCCTTATCCATTCATCTGTCCATGACATTTAAGTTGCTTGAATTCAGGAATCTCTCCTCTGATTCAGCTCCCCTGCCCTGGGGTACAGGTCCCATCCAACTTCCTCTCCTCCTCCTTCTCCCATCTTTTTTTTTGTCCTACCCAGTTATGCAGGGATCTTTATAGTCCTTTCCAGTGTACAAGGTCTTCTGTTAGTGTTCAGCCAATGTTCTGTGAGAATTACTACATATATAGATGTATTCCTAATGTACCCATGGAGAGAGGTGAACTCCATGTCCTCCTGCTTCTCCGCTGTCTGAACTCCTATAACAGCTTTTTGAGGCTATAGGTCTCAACAATAGAAATAGGTCTTAGAAATGGAAAATAAATAGAATTAAACTCTTGTGACCCCTACATTTTGTTTAGAATGTGCATTTTTAATGAGTTTTAACTGCGATCTATAATATTTATTGAATATTTATAGTCAATATGTATTCAGTTATTGAAATATTTATAATTTCAATGTTATTTGTTACAATTTATGAATTTTCAAAATAAAATTAGTCTTACTATACATACACAAATATTATCTACCTTTATATAGCTGTGTATTATCTATAGCAAATGATAGGCTGAAGTTGCTCTTGAAGGTCAAGGGCAGATTTCTCTTATGTAAATGTGACATGTTCAGGGGTTAAGCAGGTATTATAACATACCCTGAGCCTCACTGGATATCCATCAAAGATTGATCTTAAACTTAAAAAGAAAACTTAGATCCATGAAACTCTCTTTCCTGTCTTTTATTGTTCCCACAAGAATAATCAAAGCAACACATTCTCATATCATTAAAAGCAAATATTATAATAAAGCAACAATGAGAATCATTGTCCATCCTCATGACCCACTAACCTATTCCCTAGAGCTGAGCACTTTTGGCCATTTTTTTAGTTCTATAAAATGTACTGCCTTATTTAAGTTACAATGCTTTTAAATATGCATATATACAATTTGGCTAAATTTTATCCTACTCTTCACCTTTCTTCAAAATTTTCAAATAACTACATTAATAGTTGTGATTTCCTTATAGGTTCTTACTTCATCTTCAAGTAGCATAATTAAAACCCTATTTTTATATATAGCACAGATTGCATTCCTCTCATTTTGTAGAGAGCCCACCCACCCTCCTCATCCCCTTCCCAGACCCTCACAGCTGTAATTATAATTTTACTTTGTCAAAGTTATAACCATTATGAACATTCCAAGATTGTTCTCTAAGTTGATCATAAAAAATGGAAAATTGGTGCTGATCCCCTATAGTACTGATATTTAGATATGATTTCCTTCATAGACAAATACTGTTAGGATTGCTTTATCTGCTGTATTGGCCAGTGTCGTGATCTATGCCATTCACTGGAGAAAGTTCCTAGGATGACTTTTGAGTTATCTATAGTCTTTATCATAATCTTATTTTCTCTCAGATTTCAATCTCTCTCTAGACTGTATTCATTTTCCTTATTTCCTCAAGAACTTCCTCATAGACTTTTCTATCTGGTCCATTGCACCCAAGCCTGTGCACAATGGCCACCCTGTGCAGGATGGGAAGACACCATGCCCTCCCCTGGGACGGATGCACTGTTTTCAGTATGATCCTCTGCCTTACTAACTCCTCATCATATAGGAGTTGAGTTGTAGAGTGTGTAGGTACCAAAAGAAACCGAATGCTTTATTTCTAATATTCTTGTATAAAGGCGGCTAATAGAAAAACATTGACCAAAAAAATGACATCTGTGAAACAAAAGGAAAAATGGTCCAAAAGGTAACATGGAAAACTTAGTATAATTTTTTTTAAAAATGTTTTCAGTAGGTGTAGTTGGGGCCTTTAAATTTGGCTGATTATTAAAACAAAAATAACAATAGTCTTTTCAGCATCTGGCATTAATAACTTGAGTGTTTGAGGCAGTGAACCTCTAAGCACTTTCTATGCATCATCCGTTTATGTAAGGCTTTTCTAGTGAGCACACGAAGAGAAACTGGATCTGTGAAGAAAGACTCATGTCTTATAAAAGATAGAAATTTATGTTATAAGGTCTCCTTTTCCCTCTCTCATAGTGTCATGGCCCTCTTCCCCCTTCTGACCAAAAATAATCTTTAAAATACATTAGTTTAACAAGTCAGGACATATCAAAATAGTTTACCTTTCTTTCACATAATAGTCCAAGGTCTATGTGTAAATGGAAAGGCAAATTTGGCAGGGGAGTATTTAAGAACCATAGGTGCTCTCTATATCTGTCATTTCTCAAGATCTCATTTTCATCTGTACCCCCATAGGCCAAAGGAAAAAGAATATGGGAGACATACTTGCTTCCTGAAAACCTTGCCCTGGACTTTTACAAATGTCATGTGGCGAGATCTAGTCACATGGCCACAATGAACAGCAAGGATGGCTGGGAAATAGGGATTAGCTCTGGCTCAGGAAGGTCTGATGGTGGTCAGTAATGTCTGACACAGAAATCTCCTGTGTGGTGTCCATGTGACAGGACTGTGCTCAGTAGCTGAGGACAGTTGAAAATGAACTCCTTTTTACAATACATACTCACACTCTTATTTTTGTGTTATGTATTTGGTTCTTAGAAAAGTCTTATTTATATATATATATATATATATATATATATATATATATATATATATATTTAATTCCAAGTATGCAGCTTTATTTTCCACAGCATGTGTTATATGATTTTCAGTGTACATAAAATTTTTAAAATACCATAGTGGAAAGTCTGTATTTTCATCAGGTACACTCTGTGCAATGAACTGAATAATTCTTTCAATAACAACCTTATTACAGAAACAGTTTCTACATCTAGTGTTTTTTCTCATAACACATTTTATAGAAAGTTATTAACATAATAAAATGCATTTCACTAAATGTATTTGTATGAAAACAGTCAGATGCAGTCCAGGTATATATTTCTCTATAGTCCTCCTTACGTTAACAGATACATAGTAGATTAAAGAAATAAGTGGCAATTTTTTTTAGAGAAAAATTCCCCCAAATAAACAAGTTTCCAAGTTCAGGATAGAAATAATGTTAAGAATGTATTCCCTGAAAAAGATATGAGATATGACTTTTCTCTGTTACCCAATAAAGGGAGAGCTTCAAATTGTAGTCAACCTCAAATTCTGGTTGAAGCTCCATCAGAATGGTCAGGTGGACAAATAACTTCCTGAAAAACAAATTAGCTTACCCACCTCTACCAGGATCCCAATAATATGTATTATTAATTTCTCAACTTACTGCATTATTCTCAAAAAAAGGGCTATATACTTAAAGCTTTTACAAGCCTCGGCACATTCTTTGGCCTAGAACTAGTTTTGCATTTGTTCAATGAAAAGAAAAAGTGAATCCTCTGTATGGGGCAAGATTAGTATATTTTAAAATATGAATTCTTTTGTCTTTGATCTGAATGTCTATCACAAAATGTTCCCTGGTTTCAGGTTTTGATGTGATACAAAGCAGTGCTTTGTACACAATTTACTGGAATAGATCTGACCTAAGGGTTACCATGGACTGCTAGGAAATTTTGTAGCTTAGCAAGGAAAAAATAAAAGACCTAGGCCTATCAATCTCTAAACAAAGGCATATGGGAAGGATGTGCCAATTAGCAGTAAAAATTGAAGTGTTTAGATGATGTTCTAGGGAAAGAGGCTAAAAAAGTCATACTAACTACGTACTAATAAGAATTATGGCTGAACAGAAATTTGGGCACACTGAAATTAGTCAATTTATAGCAAAGAAAGAATAAGATAAATGTTCAGATAAAAGCAGAAATATTATGTGAAAGAACAAGAGCCCTCACCCTACAAACCTTAATGTAAGCAGCAGTAAATGCTGAACCTCTAACAAGGGCTCCATTACACACCTAGAACAAGTCATGTATCTGAACAACTACCCTTCCAAGTGGACTGGAATCTCCATTACTACCAAAGGTGCAGCCCATTCAGGTCACTGCTGGTGAGTCTTCTAAACATCCTCATGTGCTCTAATCCACCTAGGTACTGTCTTGAGTAATACTTTAAAAAGTGCTCTGGCCAGTTAAACTACCAGACCTTATATTCCTGGCGTCTGTATTGATTACATGTGATGGGATCTTCTCTGGTTGTATATCCCCTTTGTTAACCAAAATTGAAGAAACAAAGACCTGATTGAAATAAAAAGGTATCTATTTGGGGTTTGTTAGGACTGGAGCCCAGAGACACAGATTCAAGAAGAACTTGAATTGTGTTCCCCTGGACAAAATGGAGGAAGCTTAAAAAGGCAAAAACTGCAGGGCCACAGGTAGTTAAATAGGTTCTTTGTAAAGAATTATAACTGGAGCTAGCAAGAAGTAACGGTGCGTGTTAAGCTAGGATTGGTTGGGGTCTGAAATGTTTGCATAGTTATAATGGGGACCTTGCAAGCATAAAGTTGCAGCAGGCAGATGTCTTCCAAATATGCCCGGTGGCGTCCTTGGGTTTGATACAGTTCAGAGAGAATTCAGTTTCTCAGTGGTACAGGAAAGTGTTTGAGACCAGATCCTTACTGGTTGCCTGACTCCATTTTTGCATGCCCCAGATATGATTACTCCACTAGAATCTCAATTTGTCATCACCTCCCACACTTGCATCCCCATATCAGTCTATAATTCATTTTGAGTCACCCAAATCCCCTCTCATATACACCCAAATAATTTCACTGCACCCTCTGAAACCTCTGGTCCTTAGAAAATAAACACTCATTCCTAACCTCTTTCCTCTCCTTGCCGTAACTGAGACTTGTGCTACTTCTATTGCTGCCCTCTCTGGAAGGTGGGGACTGAGCCCAGCTTGATGCCCTTCTGCTTCTAGTCCTCTCCTCTCGCACCCTCTCATAAAACAGCCATTGAGAGTAAGGAAACTCAGCTGCAGTCATCTCTGCTCCTTATTTTCAGGTAAACTTCAATTTTGTTGATTTTGGAATTTAGCTTATGTCTTCCTCTCTTTTTGCAGATTTGCTATCAGCTTTGCTAATTTTAACTCTGTCTAGAATATCAAACAATAGCCAGCCTTAGTTACTTGATAGAGTTACATTCACTGTTTCTCCCTGAAAGTCCTTTCTCAATGATACTCTCTTTCTTTTTGATAAGGAGGTCCTAGGTTTTTGCAATGTTTTGTTGAAACATCTCATAGTTCCATACTTTTTCTCATTCAGTTACCCCTACTACATTTCTTCCTTACTTTGAGAACTCCAGTGTTGTGACCCCCCTAAGTTTTTTGTTGTTTTTTGTTTCTGTTTCGTTGCCGTTGTCCAAACAATTTTGTTTATATATCTCTTAGCTTTCCAATTTAGGTAAAATTTTAAAGATATTTGCCAGTTTGAATTCAGAGGATTCATCCTCAGTTGTGCCCTTAATCTTGTGGGGTAATCATGTATTTCACTCAGATTCTTCACAATACCTATTTAAATTGGTTTCCAATTTCTCTAAGCATTGAACTCTACAAATTCTCCTCTAGCAGTAGAAAAACTCAAAAATTTCTTACAGAGACAATAGTATCCAAGTTCCTGCCATTGAGCCTACAAATATTTTTGTATTACCATTCACTATTTTTCTGTTTGCTCCTGATTCTCTTTGCAGTCACTGATTACCTATGTCCTGGAAGTCTTCCTCTTGTGTACCACTGCCCTTCTAACTCTTTAATGGAGGTTAAAATTTTAATATCTCATTGTATCTTATGTGTTAAACCATCATCCCCTACCTTCTTCCTCCTTATAAGCAATGCATGCACTCATTATATTCTCATCCCTATGTTGTCCCCACAATCATAGCCTCATTTTTCTGTTAGAACAGTCAAACTTATTCCAAGATTTACCTACTTTTGTTTCTTTACCACTTGTCTACCCCTCAATTCACAGCAGTCTCCATCTCTAGCAACCCAGTGGAATGGCTATGACAGTGATTAGCACTGACTACTTATTGTTAATCACAATTTAATTCAGTCAACAGACATATCAGAATGGCAAAACAATAGTGATTTTGCTACTTTATAATGCTAGTCTTTAGAAAGCATAATGTATTGCCAGAGTTGAAATAATGTTCCTTTCTTTCACATTTTTTTATAGATCCATAAACTATTTTATATTTTAAATAACTACAGTGTTTTAGGAACTCAAAGGAAGTGAGAGTGAGACATTGACACTGTCATCATAGATAGAAATTCCTCAATTTCTTCTACAAATTTTATAATTTACAGATTTAATACAGATTGTGAGAGCTTTCCATTTTCCCAGCTCTGTATGGAACATTTTAGACCAGAGTTCAGAACCGGGTGATTAAAATTCATTTTGGCTAAAACTACCTTATTTTTCCTCAAGGAAAAAAAAGAAAATATATAATCTGTATAATATTAAAAGTATTTAAAAATAGGTTGGATACTTTTTCTTTGCGAATCCACTTAATTTTCCTTGCAAAATGAATTTTTTTCTTACGTATGCTTCTTCCTTTACTAAAACTTTGGCTGCCTGAAATAATATGGTGTAAATCCAAAATAATGTTATACAAAGTGTTGATTCATCAAGTCAGTAAGTAGATTGTTTAAATGACTTTACAGATTGATAAGCAACTGTGTGCAACAGGGAGAGTGATAGTCTCTCAATGTAAAGGTAATGAACTAAGTTGGAAGAAACTGAACAATTTTGATCCTGTTACTATCATCTTCTAATTTAGCAATAGTGAAGAAACACTTGCATCACATAAAACTTTTAAAATGAGAGTTTTGGTAAAATGGATAAAGCACTCCAGAGTCTATGATAAATAAATACACGTTAACGCTCATTTTACAGAACGAATTGCTTTAATTTAATTTCAGGTGTAATCATCAAATCACTTATTTGCGTATTTCTCACCACCATTTTTTATTATTACCATAGTGTTTAATTTGTATATGGCCTTGTCCACATGCTCTATGAATGAAATTCTGGCCTAGATTTCATTCTATGTGAAATAATATTAAAAACTAGTACTAAAACAATTTTGCTTTAGTAGATATTTATGTGCTAAAATAGCACTGCTTTATTTTGGTCTTTGTGGGATGATGATAGTTATTTTTAATTAGCTCAAATGAGCAGAAAATGGTGTTTTTTAAGTAGAAATGGGGTATAAAATTACTATAATGACGTCACTTGTAAACCTAATGTCTAATTGACTTGAATTATTGGGGGGGGGGCGGGTGGTGGTGAGTTGACTTTATTTCTAATTTAAACATTCCTTGAGTGAGAACGTATATGCATGTTCCTAGTTAAACCTGGAATGATACATGTATTTGTTTAAGACTAGTATCTATTTATTCAGGAAATGTTACTCCAGGCATTTATGATGGGCAAAGTTCTTCTAAAGGTTTTTACAATTGCTTTAGGCAGCAAAAACTAAAAAAACATATATTTAAATGTGTTAGTCAAACCAATGGACCTAATAACATTTGTAATTAGATTGCTTAAATAAGTATTTAATTTGTTTGTACACAGTTATTTGAAAGTCATTTAATTATTCAAAGATAATTTATTGTTTTCTCTGTAGTTAACTGAGACACATGGTGCTAAACAATAGTTTTGAATAAACTTTGTTTAGGCATTGACTACTGGATCTTTCAATTTAAACATGTATGTTAAGGCTTACACCTCTTTTTTGACAACAATGATTTAAATCAAATATTTAGTTTAATCTGATTTTAGCATTGTTCAAATTGATGGTGTAAAACGAGGGCTGACAAATATTTTATGTAAAGAGCCAAGGCAAATATTTTCAGCTTTTCACGCCATACAGTCTCTGTAGCAACCACTCAAGTCTGCTGTTTTTATCAGAGAATCAGTCATAGACAGATTTAAATAAGTGACCCTGGCTGTGCTGTGATAAAACTTTAAATGAAATAACTGGAGTCAGCTAGGCTGTAGTTTGTTGACCTCTCATATAGAAAATAGCATTAAAATTAACATTAATTAGAAAGTAATACAGTGTCTAGCATATTGCCTTTTCCATAGAATGTTCTAAATTTTTGTTTTAAATGAATTAAGAGATAACTGTCTAAAAATAAGTTCCAAATATCAAACATTACTTTAGGAAGATTAGAAATATTTCAAAATGGAAAAAGCTTATCTGCTTGAGAGATCAAGATCAAAATTGAAAAATATCAGAAAACAAAGCAAGGCAAAAGATACTGCAAGTCATCTACTTGCTCACACTATTTGGCCTTCTGAATCTACTCTGAGTCTTGATCTTGCAACTACAGCTGAAATGAACATTTTATAGAGATAAATACTAAAAAGAATTTGAGGTTTTAAGATATTTAAAGGTATTTTATTTTTACCTCTCATCAGGTAACTTTTTTTTTTTTTGTCATTGCTCCATGGATGTTTATTGAATGAATAAATAAATACTTGGTTATAGATTGGAGGAAAGATCAGCGCTGGTAGAGAAAACACATTGATAGTGACTCTCTTCAAGATGTAGAGACTAGAATATCAGCTTCTTGCTTTCACACACACGTAGCCCAGGTGTTGCCCCTTCAGTGAAACACCCTGAAGAGATATGTCCAAGTCTCTTTCCTTCTGAGATACTGTATTATTTTTGTGGGAAAAGCAAATCAGGGAGTAGATAATTCACCTCACCTGTGCATAATATGACAGGGTTTGAAAACATTTTAGCTTCAATAGCTATATTTTCTTTCTTTTTCTTTTTTTTTACATCTTTATTGGATTATAATTGCTTTACAATGGTGTGCTAGTTTCTGCTTTATAACAAAGTGAATCAGTTATACATATACATATGTCCCCATATCTCTTCCCTCCTGCATCTCCCTCCCTCCCACCCTCCCTATTAAAGCCCTCTAGGTGGTCACAAAGCACCTGATCTCCCTGTGCTATGTGGCTACTTCCCACTAGCTATCTATTTTACATTTGGTAGTGTATATATGTCCCTGCAACTCTCACTTTGTCACAGCTTACCCATCCCCCTCCCCATATCCTCAAGTCCATTCTCTAGTAGGTCTGTGTCTTTATTCCTGTCTTACCCCTAGGTTCTTCATGACATTATTTTTCCCTTAAATTCCTTATATATGTGTTAGCATACGGTATTTGTCTTTCTCTTTCTTACTTCACTCTGTATGACAGACTCTAGGTCTATCCACCTCATTGCAAATAGCTCAATTTCATTTCTTTTTCTGGCTGAGTAATATTCCATTGTATATATGTGCCACATCTTCTTTATCCATTCGTCCGATGATGGACACATAGGTTGTTTCCAACTCCTGGCTATTGTAAATACAGCTGCAATGAACATTTTGGTACATGACTCTTTTTGAATTATGGTTTTCTCAGGGTTTATGCCCAGTAGTGAGATTGCTGAGTCATATGGTAGTTCTATTTGTAGTTTTTTAAGGAACCTCCATACTGTTCTCCATAGTGGCTGTATCAATTCACATTCCCACCAGCAGTGCAAGAGTGTTCCCTTTTCTCCACACCCTCTCCAGCATTTATTGTTTGTAGATTTTTTGATGATGGCCATTCTGACTGGTGTGAGATGATATCTCATTGTAGTTTTGATTTGCATTTCTCTAATGATTAATGATGTTGAGCATTCTTTCATGTGTTTGTTGGCAGTCTGTATATCTTCTTTGGAGAAATATCTATTTATGTCTTCTGCCCATTTTTGGATTGGGTTGTTTGTTTTCTTGTTATTGAGCTGCATGAGCTGCTTGTAAATTTTGGAGATTAATCCTTTGCCAGTTGCTTCGTTTGCAAATATTTTCTCCCATTCTGAGGGTTCTCTTTTGGTCTTGTTTATGGTTGCCTTTGCTGTGCAAAAGCTTTGAACTTTAATTAGGTTCCATTTGTTTATTTCTGTTTTTGTTTCCATTTCTCTGGGAGGTGGGTCAAAAAGGATCTTGCTGTAATTGACATAGAGTGTTCTGCCTATGTTTTCCCCTAAGAGTTTGATAGTTTCTGGCCTTACATTTAGGTCTTTAATCCATTTTGAGCTTATTTCTGTGTATGGTGTTAGGGAGTGATCTAATCTCATACTTTTACATGTACCTGTCCAGTTTTCCCAGCACCACTTATTGAAGAGGCTGTCCTTTCTCCACTGTACATTCCTGCCTCCTTTATCAAAGATAAGGTGACCATATGTGCGTGGGTTTATCTCTGGGCCTTCTGTCTTGTTCCATTGATCTATCTTTCTGTTTTTGTGCCAGTACTATACTGTCTTGATTACTGTAGCTTTGTAGTATAGTCTGAAATCAGGGAACCTGATTCCTCCAGCTCCGTTTTTCATTCTCAAGATCGCTTTTGTTATTCAGGGTCTTTTGTGTTTCCATACAAATTGTGAAATTTTTTGTTCTAGTTCTGTGAAAAATGCCAATGGTAGTTTGATAGGGATTGCATTGAATCTGTAGATTGCTTTGGGTAGTAGAGTCATTTCCACAATGTTGACTCTTCCAATCCAAGAACATGGCATATCTCTCCATCTATTTGTATCATCTTTAATTTCTTTCATCAATGTCTTATAATTTTCTGCATACAGGTCTTTTGTCTCCTTAGGTAGGTTTATGCCTAGATACTTTATTCTTTTTGTTGCAGTGGTAAATGGGAGTGTTTTCTTGATTTCACTTTCAGATTTTTCATCATTAGTGTATAGGAATGACAGAGATTTCTGTGCATAATTTTGTATCCTGCAACTTTACCAAATTCATTGATTAGCTCTAGTAGCTTTCTGGTAGCATCTTTAGGATTCTCTATGTATAGTATCAGGTCATCTGCAAACAGTGACAGCTTTACTTCTTCTTTTCTGATTTGGATTCCTTTCATTTCCTTTTCTCCTCTGATTGCTGTGGTTAAAACTTCCAAAACTATGTTGAATAAGAGTGGTGAGAGTAGGCAACCTTGTCTTGTTCCTGATCTTAGTGGAAATGGTTTCAGTTTTTCACCATTGAGGACAATGTTGGCTGTGGGTTTGTCATATATGGCCTTTATTATGTTGAGGAAAGTTCCCTCTATGCCTACTTTCTGCAAGGTTTTTATCGTAAATGGGTGTTGAATTTTGTCAAAAGCTTTCTCTGCATCTTTTGAGATGATCATAAGGTTTTTCTCCTTCAATTTGTTAATATGGTGTATCACATCGATAGATTTGCATATATTGAAGAATCCTTGCATTCCTGGAATAAACTCCACTTGATCATGGTGTATGATCCTTTTACTATGCTGTTGGATTCTGTTTGCTAATATTTTGTTGAAGATTTTTGCATCTATGTTCATCAGTGATATTGGCCTGTAGTTTTCTTTCTTTGTGACATCCTTGTCTGGTTTTGGTATCAGGGTGATGGTGGCCTCATAGAATGAGTTTAGGAGTGTTCCTCCCTCTGCTATATTTTGGAAGAGTTTCAGAAGGATAGGTGTTAACTCTTCTCTAAATGTTTGATAAAATTCATCTGTGAAGCCATCTGGTCCTGGGCTTTTGTTTGTTGGAAGATTTTTAATCACAGTTTCAATTTCAGTGCTTGTGATTGGTCTGTTCATATTTTCTAGTTCTTCCTGATTCAGTCTTGGCAGGTTGTGCTTTTCTAAGAATTTGTCCATTTCTTCCAGATTGTCCAATTTATTGGCATAGAGTTGCTTGTAGTAATCTCTCATGATCTTTTGTATTTCTGCAGTGTCACTGGTTACTTCTCCTTTTTCATTTCTCTTTCTATTGATTTGAGTCTTCTCCCTTTCTTTGTTGAAGAGTCTGGCTAATAGTATATCAATTTTGTTTATCCTCTCAAAGAACCAGCTTTTAGTTTTATTGATCTTTGCTATCGTTTCCTTCATTTCTTTTTCATTTATTTCTGATCTGATCTTTGTGATTTCTTTCCTTCTGCTAACTTTGGGGTTTTTTTGTTCTTCTTTCTCTAATTGCTTTAGGTGCAAGGTTAGGTTGTTTATTCGAGATGTTTCCTGTTTCTTAAGGTAGGATTGTATTGCTATAAACTTCCCTCTTAGAATTGCTTTTGGTGCATCCCATAGGTTTTGGGTCGTCGTGTCTCCATTGTCATTTGTTTCTAGGTATTTTTTGATTTCCTTTTTGATTTCTTCAGTGATAACTCCGTTATTAAGTAGTGTATTGTTTAGCCTCCATGTGTTTGTATTTTTTACAGATCTTTTTCTGTAATTGATATCTAGTCTCATAACGTTGTGGTTGGAAAAGATACTTGATACAATTTCAATTTTCTTAAATTTACCAAGGCTTGATTTGTGACCCAAGATATGATCTATCCTGGAGGATGTTCCATGAGCACTTGAGTAAAATGTGTATTCTGTTGTTTTTGGATGGAATGTCCTAAAAGTTTCAGTTAAATCCATCTTGTTTAATGTATCATTTAAAGCTTGTTTTTCCTTATTTATTTTCATTTTGGATGATCTGTCCATTGGTGAAAGTGGGGTTTTCGGGTAACTTTTTATTCCCGTTAATATCTAGCCTGACAATTATGCAGTGCTTAATAAATTTAAGTAGCATAAAATAATGAGTATGTACTCATTTCCCCTGCCAAATTTAGATATTCCTAAATATATTATTGCTGAGCAAAGATTCTGTTAGCTAACACAATTATAAGAACCTTATCATTGAGGAAATGTATTTTTTGCCTCCCACTCTAAATAATCAACTCATTTATCAAATGTTGGACACCAATTATGGCTAGGCACTTGCTATGACCCCTACTGGGCACTAAAACTTATAAACAGCCACAGGAAAAAGTGAAGGAAAATGTTCCCCAAATTCATTTCTCTTTTTCATTTTCTGTCCTCTCTATCTGCAAGATCTTTAAGAGTCTCAGAAGGACAGAAAAAAAATTATGTAAAGTGTATTCAGTGGCAACTTTAAGAAGAAGAGCCTCATTCAAATTGTTATGCGAATGAATAGCCCTTAGGTATAATATCTAACATAAAATGTATTGAAGTAAACCAGTCAGAGAAAGGCAAATATCATACGATACTGCTTATTGTGGAATAGAAAAAATGGTACAAACGAACTTATTTACAAAACAGATGAAGCCACAGATGTAGAAAACAAACTTACGGTCACCAGGGGAGGAAGAGAGATGGGGATTGACATAGACACACTTCTACATATAAAATAGGTAACTAATAACCTACTGTATAGCACAGGGAACTCTACTCAATACTCTGTAATGACATATATGGGAAAAGAATCTAAAAAAGAGTGGATATATGCATATGTGTAACTGATTCACTTTGCTGTACAGCAGAAACTAACACAACATTGTAAATCAACGACACTCCAAAAAAAAGTAATTAAAAAACCAGGTGACAATTCCCGAAAAAAAAGTATTAGAGTCTGTTATGATACACTTTAATATTTAACATGTACTTAGTTATTGAGAATCCAATATGTGTCACTGTTTAATGTACTAAAAAAATGGACAATTAAATGATGCATGACCAATTTCCTCCCCAATTTCTCATTTTTGGTGGGTGTGTATGTGTGTGCAGGTGTATTTTATAGTGTTGTGACCAGGAACTAGTTCTCCTCTTTGTACTGGATGGGTTAACTAAAATACAGTCATCAACCCTTATGTTTAGGATCATATGACTATCACTGTTGTAAATTAAGTAATTATGAAGAGAACAATAATTTCATCCTTACATGTAAATTTGGGGGAAGTGTAAGAAGTAAGAAGTCAATGAGAAAATGTGATTTTGATAAAGAAGTTCTGAACAATTGTTTTGGTTTCCTGGATTCCTCACAGAAAGTGGTATTACATCTCTCAAACAAAATGGGAGTGCTTTCCCTCAACACTTCTAGCTGTTTTTTCTCACCGTAGTCTCATTAACCCGTACAGGAAAAGAAATTATTTTATTTAAATTCTACAAAATCTCTAGACTGTTAAGTTGCTGGGTATGGTTTCCTATAGGGGAGAGAGAATGTCACACTTGGGAGCAACACTCTGAGCTGGGTCCACAGGCAATAAAATAGTACTATGAATAAGAAATATCACTAGGAAAGTAATCCTACAAACCTGAAAAAAATCCAAGACAGTTTTAGAAACTAAAGTATTCCTAAACACCTAAAAAAGTATTTGATCTTTTATAAAAGAATATTGATTTTCATTAATTTACCCAGCATACTTGAGGAAGCCTTTCTAAAAACCATCTACCAGCCTATTCGGAACAGCCTTCTATTCAGCAAACATTTTTCACTTCCAGAAGGGATTCAAGAAGACAAAAGGGACAAGAAAAACATGCATGAAATACCAAAAATGAGCAAAGACAGGGATGTTATTAAAAGTCAAGGAGAGCTTCTGATATTAAAAACCTTTCTATTTTATAAATTGAAGTATGTTTGATTTACAATGTGTTGGTTTCAGGTGTACAGAAAAGTGATTTGGTTTTGAATATATATATATTATATATATATATACTTTTTCAGATTTTTTTCCCTCATAGGTTATTACAAGATACTGAGTATAGTTCCCTGCACTATACAGTAGGTCCTCGTTTTTTTCTTTCATATAAAGTAGTGTGTATATGTTAATCCCAAACTCCTAATTCATCCCTCCTCCCCCTGCTTTACCCTTTAGTAACCGTAAGTTTGTTTTCTATGTCTATGATCCTATTTCTGTTCTGTAAATAAGTTCATTTGTATCTCTTTTTATTTTAGATTATACATATAAGTGATATCATATGATATTTGTCTTTCTCTTTCTGGCTTACTTCACTTAGTATGATAATCTCTAGGTCCATCCATGTTGCTGAAATGGCATTATTTCATTCCTTTTTATGGCTGGGTAATATTCCATTGTATAAATACACCACATCTTTATCAATTAATCTGTCCATGGACATTTAGGTTGTTTCCATGTCTTGGCTATTGTAAATTGGGCTCCAATGGACACTGGAGTGCATGTGTCTTTTCTAATTGCAGTTTTCTCCAGATATATGCCCAGGAGTGGGGTCACTGGATCATATGGTAACGTATTTTTAGTTTTTCACAGAATCTCTGCACTGTTCTCCATAGTGGCTGCACCAATTTACATTCCCATCAACAGTATAGGATTCCCTTTTCTCCACACTCTCCAACATTTATTATTGGTTGACTTTTTGATGACAGCTATTCTGACCAGAGGTGATACCTCATTGTAATTTTGATTTGCATTTCTCTAATAATTAGTGATATTGAGCATCTTTTCATGTGTGTTTTGGCCATCTGTGTGTGTTCTTTGGGGAAATGTCTATTGATATTCTGCCTGTTTTTTGATTGGGTTGTTTGGTACTGAGTTGTATGAGCTGTTTGTATATTTTGGAAATTAATCCATTGTTGTTCATATCGTTTGCAAATATTTTCTCCCATTCCATAGGTTGTCCTTTAATTTTGTTTATGGTTTCCTTTCCTGTGCAAAAGCTTTCAAATTTAGTCAGGTCCCATTTGTTTATTTTTGCTTTTATTTCCATTACTCTAGAAACAGATCCCAAAAGATATTACTGCAATTTATGTCAAAGAGTGTTCTTCCTATGTTTTCCTCTGGGTGTTTTATAGTGTCTGATCTTACAGTTAAGTTTCTCATCCATTTTTAGTTTCTTTTGGTATATGGTGTTAGAGAATCTTCTAATTTCATTCCTTTACATGTAGCTGTCCAGTTTTCCCAACACCACTTATTGAAGAGACAGACTGTCTTTTCTCCATTGTATATTCTTACCTCTTTTGTCATAGATTAGGTGACCATAGGTGTGTGGATTTATTTCTGGACTTCCTATCCTGTTGCATTGACCTATATTTCTGTGTTTTTTTGGTTTTTTTACAAGTACCACTGTTATTATTACTGTAGCTTTGTAGTATAGTCTGAAGTCAGGGAGTCCAATTCCTTCAGCTCCATTTTTCTTTCTGAAGGTTACTTTGGCTATTTGGGGTCTTTTGTATCAGCATACAAATTTTTAAAAATTTCTTCTGTGAAAAATGCCATTGGTAATTTGATAGGGATTGCATTGAATCTGTACATTTCCTTGGGTAGTATTGTCATTCTAATGATAGTGATTCTTCCAGTCCAAAGGCATGATGTGTCTTTCTGTCTGTTTGTGTTGTCTTTAATTTCTTTCATCAGCATCTTACAGTTTTCAGAGTATGTCTTTTGCCTCATTAGGTAGGTTTATTCCTAGGTATTTTACTCTTTTTGATATGATGGTAAGTGAATTATTTCCATAATTTCTCTTTCTGATGCAGAACGAATCACTCAAGTCTAGGAAGTGCAAAAATCTTTCTATTTTTAAAAGTATTTTGAAAGTATAATGGATATGAATCATTTATTTGAATATTCTTCAACCCCCATTTTTCTCTTGACAGTAACTAAAAGCAAATGTCTACTAGAATGTCAAAACAAGTGACTTGAATAGAAAATTAAGTTAAAATAGTTAGTTGGCATTAACCATCAAAAACAAATTTTCACTAATATTTGGTGGGCATACCTAAGTGCAGAAAAACACCTGCTTCTGCTAAGGATTTTATATTGAAAAGGAGTTTGCA
The DNA here is from genome assembly GCF_003676395.1 of Aethalodelphis obliquidens. NCBI lineage: Eukaryota > Metazoa > Chordata > Mammalia > Artiodactyla > Delphinidae > Aethalodelphis > Aethalodelphis obliquidens. The sequence goes on from NW_020837950.1 coordinate 52,630,899, forward strand.
ATACTAGACATTAAAGATTAAAGAAAGGCTCCAAAGTCATCTCATGTAAATATTTACCCCCTATTTTCTCCTGCTTTCAAGGTTTCTATCTAATTATTGCATAATTACATATATCGGAAAATATATATTAACAAATGTTGGCCTTACTCTTAGGATATTCAAGGTAAACCTTATAAATTAAAAATAATGTTTTAGCATATAAATCATCTAAATTGATAATCTGAAAATAATTTACTTTTGTAGGTAACAACAAATTCTTGATATTATCAAGAATCAATACCCTCTGACAAAATTACTTTGTGGATTTGGTACCTTGTAATTATTTTTTCTATAATGAATGTAAATGATGAATAAATGAGAGAGAATATTTTCAAGCTTATATACAGTCCATTTATTGTTAATCACTGAGCCAAATCTAGTTGTGGTCAAATAAATATTCAAAAGATGCCATGTTATTTTTCCTGTACAAATATATTGTTCCCCATTGATCTACTATTAGGCATTTTTCTCCTCCTACAGTGTTTGTAACTCTCACCCATGGTCATTTCTAAATGCTAAACTACAAACACAATTTCATCAAAGCTTATGATTAAAACTTAGGAGGCAAAGAATGACTTAGGCATAGAGGTACTTCTAATTTTAGGAGTTATGTGGATTTCATTTCTCAGTTGAATAAATACCATTTGAAAGAAAAAAGCAAGCCTGAGATTGAAGCAATGAGTTAGACAGTTTTTAGGAGAAAAACAAAAGATGTTGTGGGAATAAACAGACCTTGGTTGGCCAGAGGAAATGGAGGACTCTCCTTGGTGACTTCTTCCAACTAGATTGAAACTTCTAGAAACAGAGACGATGGAGCATAGGAAACAAGGACTAGGATGAGAATGCAAAGGAGATGGTGGGAAATGCAGTGAGAGTGAGTAATTTCCCAAAGACAGACATCAACTTTGTATCTTCAATCTCCATTTTACTTTTTCTGCAAAAGTCAACATAAGAACTTATTTTGTCTTACTGCATCAGAGATTTAGAGATATCATTAATGAGGACACTGAGAGTTGGCACCATTATGAGCAAATCTCTCCATGACTAATAAGTTTAAGGAATAAAATGTTACTGTTATTTCTGTCTCATTTGAAAGTTAATTCTTCTTACCAAAATAATGGCCAACTTTTCTGAATTTGTTTTTATTATATTTCAATTCCTTAAACCTCATTTGAATCTTATTTCCCTTTATTTTGAGTTGTATTATCCTTGATTTTGTTCTTTTATGGTAAACATCAAAATCATGTAATATTTTTATTCATACCTTAACCCCCAAACTACACACACATGCAATTAATCTTTACTTACCTGCTTTAACAGCTACTTAGCAAGAAAACTTAGGGAAGCCCACCATAAATTACATGCTTATAATCTAAAAACCCCTAGCAACTTGTGCAAATCTTTAACATTTCTCCCTCCAGATGGTGAGCTTTTTGAGAGCTGAATAAAAGCCAACACATATAATAACTGGGGATGGTACACTGTGAATAAGTATGGAATGAATAGCTACCAGATAAGGTGAACATATAGTTCCCTATTTAATATTAAATAACACATGCAAATCCCTTGACCTGACTAATACTTAGTTTGACTGAGTACCATTAATGGTCATTCAGATGGATGCCAGCAATTCACCTTGTCCATTTCCATTGAGATACCTTGTAATAGGCATGTACATTTTTTACCTTTGAGTTTTTTTTCTCCTTCTGCCAGATAGTTTCCTTCACATAATATAAACAGTTTCTTAAAATAGGAATTTCCTTTTCCCTGAGCCAGATTTTCCAATCTTAAAAGTAAAATTTTCCCAGTGCTAAAGTGAAGCATTTTTCCATATTGTCTGACATTATTGTTCTGTTGTAGTGCATTTTTTAAGCTACTTAATCAACGTATTGTGAAACATCATCTGTTAAAGTTTCACATACTTTCAAATGGAGCATTAAATTTATCATATGCAGACTAAATTTAGATAGGAGAACCAAAGCTGAACATAATGGATTAGCAAGAATGTGAAAGAAATCAATGATTCAGCATTTTTGATTAATAGTATATTCAGTTTCTGCAAAACTGCTGGACTTTGATAAAAGCATCCATATTTCTCAATATTACTGAGATAATGAAGCTTTCCACAAGTCATCATACACATGGTAACTGGCATTCCTAGCAAGATTCAGGAATGTTGTAATGTACCTTAAAAGTATACATCAACTATGAACTCCAAGTATTACTTTATTTTTCCCTCTCCATTAAATATATTCAAATCTGGGTCAGTTCAGATACAGGAAAATATTTTAATACATGTACATTATATTTTCTTCATAATCTAAGCTTTTTAAAGTTTTACAATATTGGAATGAAACCTGTTCATCAAATTTCTCTTAATTTAATAAGGACTCAACTACATTAATAAAAAACTATACACATGATTTCTTCAATAGAATGGTAGTAATTATTTCTCTGTCTTATAACTTAAAAAGAAATGATTCATTTAAAAATGACCAAACACCAAAAGTTGGTGCAGACATGGAAAGCAGGGGTTAAAACTGATAGATTTCTTTCTTAAACTCTAGTAAGAGACAAGTATATTCGTTATGCGTGCTTTGTGAAAAAGTCATGACAAATTTAATGGTTTAACATGATACACAGTTATAATTTCACAGTGTTTGTGAGTCAAGAATCTAGATATAGCTTTGCTTGGTCCTTGGCTTCAGGGTCTCTCATGAAGTCACAGTCAATGGTATCAATAAGACTTGGGTCTCATGTGAAGGCCTAATTGGGGAAGAATTCAATTCCAAACTCACTTACATGGTTGTTGCCAGAAATGACTTGATTTGGGGATGTTAACCTGAGGATCTCATCTTTCTAGCTGGCTGTTGACCGGTGGCTGTTGACCCTTAGCTCCCTGCCACATGGGCCTCACTGACATGGCAACTTGTTTCACCAAACCAGCAAGAGAAAGAGTAATAAAGTGGATCTTCTAAATGGAAGTTAGAAATCTCTTTTAACCTAATCACAGAAGTGGTACCTTTGCCATATTCTATCATTTAGAAACAAGTTACTAGGCCAGCCCACATTCAGGGAAAGGGATTACACAAGAACTTGGATACCAGGAGATAGAGATCATTGGAGGCCGTCTTAAAGTCTGCTCATAACAGACTATTAATTGCGAGAGAAACTCCTTGCAGAAAAAAAAAATTATTTTCAATAAAAGACATGTGTGTAGGACTAAATGATAGTGTTCAGTTTTGATATTTGGAAGCTACAAAGTAAATTGCAGGATAATTTCTTTCCTTATAAGTATTTCATGGTTTTTAAAATTTGATTATCCAGTCTATTCTTCATAGATGGTGTAGTGCTGTATTATAATGAATAGGAATGTATTTTGAAAATGTAGTTGAAGAAATAATGAGATCATGCATGTGCCTTTAAAAAAATCAGGTCACCATACTCCCAACAAGGACACCATATAATAAGAACAAATATCTAAACGGTAACACCGGGAAGAATTCTTATGCATTATTTACTGAAGCTATAATAAAGTGATAAAACAAGTAATGTCAAATACAATTTTAAAAATTGTGAAAGTCTTCAAAATGGACCAAAGAGAATATTGAGTATCCTCAATTGAAACAAGGCATTGTCTAGTTCACCATCTACATTATCTGATTTTCTTGAGTTTCTGAGACTTGCCATGTCTTTGATTTACCACTACCAAATTGATACAGACTTTCTTATGTACCTATTTGTGGCATGAGTGTTTAAAACACATGTACATTTGAGTACTAATATATGACACCTAAAATATAGTCAATGATGTGTGAACTGATTAACCATTTCATAATTTTTATATATTCTGTTTGTCATTGAAAAATGATATTAAAATTTATAGCCAGCTATTGTAAATTGCAATGAAAAAACACTTCATTAAGTTTTAGTAATAAAGAATGAAGGACATCTTTTAGAAATGAAAGAGGTATGGATTTAATTAAAATGTAAAATTATTGTTGAAACAAAGGTCATAACCATAAAATGTAATTGAAAGAAGTTCATTACCTTGTACCCTAATATGTTCTTTCCATTTCAAAATGTATATTGCATATTTGACATTTAGAGAATAAATATCATTTTATTTAAGTGAATGAACTAAGATAAGAATTATTATAAACTATAGGGAACTTTTTCAAATATTAATTTTTCTGTATATGCAATTTACTCTCCTTAAATCCCTGGACAAGTAAATTTTTTTTCTAAGAGGCAAATGCAGCGATGGACTTCAATATGCTAAAATTTTCTTTACAATTATGTAAGCATTCTTTGAATCATTAGATTGTAAGGTATTTATTGTCAGCCTCATTAAACTTCTGATTATGTATATAATTTATGAATATAACTATAAATGGTTATCGATATTATGTATTAAATGATTTAAAACATCATACATTATTATAAAAAATTAAGCTGTAGATAGAAGGTACACCTAAGCACTTTTTGCAATCACTGTAGCTTCTGCTGTTTTAACTCTTTGGTTAGAGATGGAGTAATACAGTATATTGAAAAGAGCATTCCCCTGGGAATAGCGCGAATTGCTTTAGCTGTGTGATACTGGAAATAAATCATCATATTTCCCTAGGCTATGTTCTCTACATCTGTCAAATAAAAAGATGAAGGGCCTCTATGATCCATTGTATGTATAAATCTTATATTCTGGAAATCTTCATAGATGTACAAGAAACCATAGGAATTGTAGATATCTTTTATTTTCTGCCTTTGTGTTCTGGAATTAGGTTAAAAAGGTCATTTTCTGTCTTTTATTTTTGTAACTCATGCAAGGGAATAAATACAGTGCTTGAAGTCAGCTTTACACAATGAATTATCTTCTAGAGAACATTTAAGAGCACATCTGAGGGTGTAACATACTTTATAATAATGATGAGAAATAGAAACTTTTTAGCATAACAGACACATTATGATGACCAAAACTACTAATGAGGTTTCAAAACTGTGGAAAATCTTTTAATAATACTTATCTTTTGTACTGATTTTTACATACTACTTAAAATATACTCTGTAAATATTGAGATGACAATTAACCGTAATAAGCTTTCTATATTTTACACCATGTAATTCTTGAATTGCCACTTCCTTCCTCAAAGAAACTCTATCCATATGCATAAATATCAATAAAATACAAAAATATTATGGGAAAGTGTTTTATGCTGCTGTTATTTTAGAAGAGAAATAATAAGTAACTTCACTCTTTATTAATTAAGCAAAAAAGCATAGGAGAATGTCTGCCCTAAAATTGTTTCACCCCATTTTGGTTGTCAAAAGCACAAAGAATACAACATATTACATACAATTTACAATTGTATACACTGGTGTTTTTATCCTGTAATGGATATATTCTATTCTGTAACACCAAATCCATGTATAATTGTATTTGAGGTTCTTAATAATATAATTTATTTACTGATTGAAATATCCCTAAGGAGAAGAAATATGGTATTTTTTTATGTATATAATATAGTCAGTGTCAAGTTCACTTAGTGATTTTATTTGTTTAAGAAACTCAACTTTCTGGGTTAAATGTAGCTTTAACAGAAAGGATATCTTTAAAATGTAAATTGTCAGTCTAACAGTTTTAAAAGTGAAGTTATATTCAAGATGGTCTATTTCTGAGTAAATCATTAAAAGAAGCTTTTAAAATGTGCTTCACTTATCCCAGAAATAGAATTCTGATTAAAACACATAATGCTGAAAATATACTCCTATCCCACCACTAAATAGATTTCCCCTGTTATTTTCTTGCAGTGAAGAGTCTCATAACTTTGTTTAGAAAAACAACTGAATCATTCCAATGAAGAACTTGCAATGAAGGTCTAATTGCTCTTTGAAATACAGGATTCTTCTTACTAGATACTAACACTGAATGGCTTTTAGTTTTCCACATTTTTACACTGTAATTCAGTGTGTTTAGTTTATCCCTTTTACCTATGTTGATAACCAAAACTGAAAGAGAAGCAAAACAAAAAAAATTGATTTTTAGAAGAGCAAAGTGAATATTTAGTTTAATTAAAAGTATGCAATCCTTGGAAAGCTACTTTTACATTATATTACCATTAGTATTAAATTCTACAAATAGAAATTGATTTTAGACAGTAAATCTATTTTGGTTCTGACTCCAAAAGTTACAAATTTATATTGTACAATTACACTATTGAACAAAAATAACAAGTGTTTAAATAAATTAGAAAGTGTAAACAACTGATAGACATCATTAGAGGTTTAGGATAGATATTAGAGGTTTAGGATAGACATTAGAGGTTTAAGATAATATAAAAATATTGCAACAGAAAAAAACTTTTCATATAACAAAGTCAGTGAATATACAAAAGAATCTTTGCCTGTTTTGATTATGAAATAAACAACACCAGATTTCAGTTTTTATGTGAAAAGAAAAATAAGTCTTCAAACCTAAGCAATCATCATATATGTAGAAATCTGTGCTCTTGACTGACAGCCATTTAGCTCTAGACTAAGCTGTAAATGGAAAATGGTTGCATTCCAAATTTCCATTTATAATTGTTTACATCACTATAATTTCACACAGAAACTTTGTGCTGTTATCTGAAAAAAAGCATATAATGCAGCTGAAAAGGAAATTTTAGAATATATTACTAATGAACGTGTATCCTTTAGAAGTACCATTTGTTGCACAGTTTTTATAGTTCAGCTTAAAACAAAGAATCTGAACTTTTTAAATTGAAGTATAGTTGTTTAACAATGTTGTGTTAATTTCTGCTGGACATCAAAGTGACTCAGTTGTACATTATACATATATATACATTCTTTTAAAAATTATTTTCCATTATGGTTTACCACAGGATTTTGAATATAGTTCCCTGTGCTATACAGTAGGACCTTGCTGTTTATCCATTCTATGCATAATGGTTTGCATCTGCTAAACCCAAGCTCCCAATCCATTCTTCACTGCCCGCCCTTGGCAACCACAAGTCTGTTTTCTATGTCTGTGAGTCTGTTTCGTAGATAGGTTCATTGTGTCATATTTTAGATTCCATATATAAGTGATATCATATGGTATTTGTCTTTCTCTGAGTTACTTCACTTAGTATGATCTATAAATCCATCCATGTTGCACTATGTATTAGTTTACATCCATTATTCATTCATTCCTTCATTTGACAAATAATTATTGAGCATCTACTATGTGCTAAGCACTGTTATAAGGGCTTGAGATTAGCCAGTGAACAAAATTTGTTTACATTATATCAGATCTATCCCTCATATATAGCTGCTACAAAAGTCAACCCAACTTGGCCACTACTGCTACAAAAAATTGTTTCCATTTAATATTGTTCCAAGTAATAACCTGCATTAGTGAACTCCCACAACTTTTTTTAAAGGTCCAGTCTTAAGGACCATACCTGTCCTTAAACATTTTCATCAGGTGAACATTCTGGTCATAATTTTTTTCTCATACCAGTAAAGCCTATTATTTAGCCTTCATTAAAATTTATATTTTCCACATAGAATGTTCCGTACTTCTGTTACCTTCCCAGTTTCTTTCAGTTAACTGTTCAAAGCTTTGCACTTTAATGGTTGTCTTGCTGATCTTCTGTACACTGGGAGGAATGATTCAGGATTTCTACATGCTACCATGCCACCAAAGAGACACTCATGGAGTACTGAATAGAATACTAAACGAAGAATAGCTCTGTTCTTAGTGAATCAAGGAAGTCACATCTTCTAAAGAAGATGAATAAAGCCATCTGCTTGAAGTAATTGATGTGAACCAGAAAAAAGACAAACGCATAATCTGTCATTAACTTCAGTAAAATGTTGGCTTCAGTTCCATTACTATGGTTAATACTTGAATGACTACAGTACGATCAATCACCTACTAAATTTCACTTGGCTTATCAGAAAAAAGTAAACAATAACACCTATTTCATAATGCTGATTTTATAATTGTATATACACACACACACAAACACATAATATCTTATATTGAGGTACAGTTTTATAATATTATGTTTCAGGTATACAAAATGATTCACAGTTTTTAAAGGTTATATTCCATTTATAGTTATTATAAAATCTTGGCTGTATTCCCTGTGCTGTACAAGATATCCATATAGCTTATATATTTTATACATAATAGTATGTAGCTCTTAATCCCCTACCCCTATCTTGCCCCTCCCCTCTTTTCTCTCCCTACTGGTAAACACTTTTTGTTCTCCATATCTCTGAGTCTGTTTCATTTTTGTTGTTTTCACTAGGTTGTTTTTTTTGTTGTTTGTTTGTTTTTTTAGATTTCACTAGTGAGTGCTATCATACAGTATTTGTCTTCCTCTTTCTGGCTTATTTCACTAAGTATAATATCCTCCAAGTCAATCCATGTGTTGCAAATGGCAAAATTTCATTATTTTTTTATGGCTGAGTAGTATACCATTGTAGATATATATGTATATTATGTATATATACATATATATATATATACACACACCACATCTTCTTTATCCATTGATCTGTTGATGGCCGTTTAAGTTGCTTCCATATCTTCACTATTGTAAGCAATGCAGCTATGAACATTGGGATGCATGTATCTTTTCAAATTAGTGTTTGTTTGTTTGTTTGTTTTCTGGATATATACTCAGGAGTGGAAATGCTGGATAATACGGTAGCTCTATTTTTATTTTGAAGAAACTCTGTAGTTTTTTCCACAGTGGCTGTACCAACTTATATTCCTACCAACAGTATGCAAGGGTTCCTTTCTCTCCATAGCCTTGCCAACATGTGTTATTTGTGGTCTTTTTGACTATAGCCATTCTTATGGGTGTAAGGTGATCTCTTATGGTGGTTTTAACTTGCATTCCTCTGATCAGATATGTTGAGGCTCTTTTAATGTGCCCATTAGCTATTTGTATGTCTTCTTTGGAAAAATGTCTATTCAGGTTTTCTGCCCGTTTTTTATTTGGGATGTTTGATTTTTTTTTGATGTTGGGTTGTATGAACTATTTATATATTTTGGATACTAACACATTATCAGTCACATCATTTGCAAATATTTTCTCCCATTCTGATGGTTGTCTTTTCATTTTGTTGATGATTCCCTTTGTTGTGCAAAAGCTTTTAAGTTTAATTAGGTCCCATTTGTTTATTTTTGCTTTCGTTTCTTTTGCCTTAGGAGACAGATGCAAAAATAATTGCTAAAATTTATGTCAGAGTGCTGTGCCTATGTTTTCTTCTAGGAGTATTACAGTTTCCAGTCTTATATTTAAGCCTTTAATCCATTTTGAGTTTATTTTTGTATATAATGCTAAAGAATGTGGTAATTTCACTCTTTTCAATGTAGTTGCCCAGATTTCCCAGCACCAATTATTGAAGAAACTGTCTTTTCTTCATTGTATATTCTTACCTCCTTTATCATTGATTAATTGGCTATAAGAGCAAGGGTGCATTTCTGAGCTCTCTGTTCCATTCCATTGAACTGTCTGTTTTTGTGCCAGTACCATACTGTTTTGATTACAGTAGCCTTTTAGTATAGTCTGATGTCAGGGAACATGATACCACCAGCTATATTTTTCTTTCAAAGGTTTTTTTTGGCTATATGGGGTCCTCTGTGTTTCCATATACATTTTAAAATTATTTGTTCTAGTTCTAAGAAAAATGCCATGGGTATTCTGATAGGGATTGTATTGAATCTGTAGATTGCCTTAGGTAGTATGGCCATTTTAACAATATTAATTCTTCCAAGCCATGAACATGGTATATATTTTCATCTGCTTGTGTCATCTTCAATTTCTTTCATCAACGTTTTATAGTTTTCTGAGGACTGGTCTTTTACCTCCTTAGGTATAGGTTTATTCCTAGGTATTTCATCCTTTTTAATGCAATTATAAATGGGATTGTTGTGTTAATTTCTTTTTCTGATAGTTCATTGTTAGTATGTAGAAGTACAACATATTTCTGAATATTAATTTTGTATCCTGCAAATTACCCCAATTCATTATAGACCTCTAGTAGTTTTTGGTGGCATCTTCAAGATTTTCTATGTATAGTATCGTGTCATCTACAAACACTGACAGTTTTACTACTTCTTTTCCAATTCAGATTATGTTTGTTTGTTGTCTGTTTTCTGTAGCTAGGACTTTCAATGCTATGTTGATTAAAAGTGGCAAGAGTGGGTGTGTTCATCTTTTTTCTGATCTTGGAGGAAATGCTTTCAGTTTTACACCATTGAGCATTTTGTTAGCTATGGGCTTGTCATATATAGCCTTTATGTTGATGTATTTTCCCTCTATAGCCACTTGGAGTGTTTTTTTCCTAAATGGATTTTGAATTTTTGTCAAGCTTTTTGTGCATCTATTGAGATGAACAGATGATTTTCATTCTTCAGTTTATTAATATGATATATCACATTGGTTACATTGTGGATACTGAAACATACTTGAATCCTTGAGATAAATCCCACTTAGTCATGGTTTATGATCCTTTTAATGTATTGTTGAACTCAGTTTGTTCATTTTGGGGTGAGGATTTTTACAACTATGTTCATCAGTGATATTGGCCAGTAATTTTCTTTTTTGTTATATGTTTGTCTGGTTTTGGTATCAGGGTCATGCTGGCCTCATAAAATGATGTTGGAAGCATTTCTTCCTCTGCAATTTTTTGAATAGTTTGAGAATGATAAGTATTAACTGTTCTCAAAATATGTGGTAGAATCCACTTGGGAAACCTTCTGCTCCTGGACTTTGTTTATTGGCAGTTTTTAAAATTACTGATTCAATGTCATTATGGGTAATTAGTCTGTATGTGTCTTCCATTTCTTCCTGGTTCAGTCTTGGGACACTATACATTTCTAAGAATTTGTCCATTTTTCCTAGGTTGTCCATTTTATTAGCATAATTGTTCATAGCTGCTTATGATCTTTCATATTTTTGTGGTATAGGATGTAACCTCCTTTTTCCTTTCTGATTTTCTTGATTTGAGCCCTCTTTTTCTTCTTTTTTTTTTTTTTTTTTTTTTTTGCTGTATGCGAGCCTCTCACTGTTGTGGCCTCTCCCATTGCAAAGCACAGGCTCCGCACACACAGGCTCAGCAGCCATGGCCCTTGGACCCAGCCGCTCTGCGGCACGAGGGATCCTCCTGGACCAGGGCACAAACCCGTGTCCCCTGCATCGGCAGGCGGGCTCTCAACCACTGCGCCACCAGGGTAGCCCGAGCCCTCTTTTTCTTAATGTGTATGGCTGAAGATTTATCAATTTTGTTTATCTTTTCAAAGAACCAGTGCTTAGTTTCATTTCTTTTTTCTATTGTTTTTTTAGTTTCTATTCCATTTATTTCTGCTCTGATCTTTGATTTATTTCCTTCCATTAACTTTGGTTTTTGTTTGTTCTTCTTTTTCCTGTTCCTTTAGGTATAAGGTTAGGTTGTTATTTGAGATTTTTCTTGTTACTTGAAGTAAGCTTTTATCACTATAAACTTCCCTCTCAGAACTGCTTTTTCTGAATCCCATAGATGTTGGATCATTGAGTTTTCATTTTCATTTGTCTCCAGGTATTTTTTTTATTTCCTCTTTGATTTGTTTAGTGATCCATTTATTGTTTAGTAGCATGTTGTTTAGCCTCTACCTGTTTGTATTTTATGCAGTTTTTTTATCCTTGCAGTTGATTTCTAGTCTCACAGAAAAGATGCTTGATATGATTTCAATTTTCTTATATTTAACACGGCTTGTTTTGTGGCCTAAAATTTGATCTATCCTGGAGAATTTTCCATATGCACTTGAAAAGAATGTGTATTCTGCTACTATTGGATGGAATGTTCTACATATATTAAGTTCATCTGGTCTAATATGTCATTTAAGGCCAGTATTTCCTTATTGGTATTCTTACTGGTTGATCTGTCCACTGATGTAAGTGAGGCTTTGAAGTCCCCTGCTATTATTCTGTTACAGTCAGTTTCTCCCTTTATGTCTGTTAATACATTCTTTATGTATTTAGGTGCTCCTCTGTTGGGTGCATATATATTTACACTTGTTATATCTTCTTCTTGGATTGATCCCTTGATCATTATGTAATGTCCTTCTTTGTTTCTTGTAACAGTTTTTGTATTCAAGTCTATTTTGTCTGACACATAAATATTACTACCTCAGCTTTCTTTTTATTTACATTTGCATGGAATAAGCTTTTAGATTTCCTCACTTTCAGTCTGTTTGTGTCTTTAGATCTGAAATGAGTCTCTTGGAGGTAGCATACATATGGGTCTTGTTTTTGTATCTATTCAACCACTGTATATCTTTTGATTGAAACATTTAATCCATTTACATTTAAAGTGATTATTGGTGTGTGTGTTCTTATTTTTATTATGTTAATTGTTTTAGGGTTGATTTTTTGTTCTTTATTGTTTCTTTCTTTTGTTTCCTTCTCTTGTGATTTGATGACTATCTTTAGTGTTATGTTTGGATTCCTTTCTCTTTTTTGTGTGTGTATCTATTACAGATTTTTGGTTTGTTTTTATGATGAGGTTTATGTATAGCACTATGTATATAATACATGATTGTTTTAAGTTGCTGATGTCTTAATTTCAAATTCATTTTAACAACCCTACATTTGTACTCTCCTCCCCTTACAATTAGTGTTTTTGCCATCATATTTTACATCTAATTTTTTTGTGTATCACTTAACTGCCTATTGTGTATATAGATGATTTTACTACTTTTGTGTTTTAACTTTACTACTAGCTTTGTGAGTGCATGATTTACTATCTTTACTCTGTATTTGCCTTTATCATAATGCTGTTTGAAAAATCAGCAAGATAATGTAAATAGAGAATCTGGAACCATGTTTGGAGACCAGCAGGTACTTTGGGAAAGTTACAAACTATAAAACAGGTTTATTTTATAATTATATTAGGTCATTGTTTTTTGTAGTTAAAACTTCAGGAATGACTTCTTACCAGAAAAAGGGATAACAGTGATCTTTTATGAATAAATTTCTTTCTTATATGTGAGGGAAGAGACTCTCAAAGTAATCATATAAATTTTTATAGAACAATAAAATGAATTAAAAGCAGTTTCCACAGGTAAATGTTTTCCACAGCTGCCAGGCACAATTTTGTTTACCTAATATTTACCTTGTATTTGAAAGTTTTGAAATTTATGTACAGCAATGTCCCTCTGCAGTTAAAATTTAAAAGTTGCTATCACATGCAGCTGGATCATCCAATAAAAACAAGAAGGCTTATTTTTATTTAAGTAGTTTATTTTTTCACTTTCCTAATCTTAAATGGTTAATAATTTGTGACTAAAAACATTTATACATGAAAAATGTATTTATAAATTCAGCTAGCTTAGTAACTCCCCAAGGGTCATTTTTTATATTCTAAAAATAAATATTATGATTACTTAGAATATTAAAAATTAGAAATTTAATCCACCATGGTTATCTTTGCTGCATTTTTTTCAGTTTTATTGAGATATATTTAACTTACATCATTGTACAAGTTTAGGGTACACAACATAATGGTTTGATTTACAGCTGTAGTGAAATGATTACCTCAATAAGCTTGGTTAGCATTCATTATTACCTATAGATAGAATTAAAAAGCCAAAAAAAAAGTTCTGGTTATTACAATTCTTAGGAACTACTATCTTATCTTTCAGATATGTCAAACAGCAGCCTTAACTATAGTCATCATGCTATACATTACATTCCTATTACTTAATTTCTCTTATAACTGGAAGTTTGTACATTTTGACCACCTTCCTCCAATTTTCCTGCCCCACATCCTCTGTCTCTAGTAACCACAAATCTGATCTCTTTTTCTATAAATATTTTTTAAGATTCCACATATAAGTGAGATCATACAGTAGTTGTCATTTTCTGATTTATTTCACTTAGCATAATGCATTCAAAGTCCATCATGTTATGGCAAATGGCAGATTTCCCCATTTTTGTGGATGAATAATATTCCTCTGTGTGTGTGTGTGTGTGTGTGTGTGTGTGTGTGTGTGTGCACATGTGCATGTGAACTTCTATTCCCATTCATGTCTCACTGGATATTGAGGTTGTTTCCACATCTTGGCTGTTATAAATAATGCTGCAGTGAATATGGGTGTAGAGATATCTTTTCCAGTTAGTGCTTTTGTTCCCTTTTGATATATTTCTAAAAGTGAAATTGCTGGCTCATAGGGTAGTTATATTTTTCATTTTTAGAAGATTCTCCATGCTGCTTCCATAATAGTTGTACCAGTTTACAATCCCACCAACAGTGCACAAAGTTATCCTTTTCTTCACAATCTTGTCAGCATTTTTTATCTCTTGTCTTTTTGATGATGGTCGATCTAACAAGCATGAGATGATATCTCATTTTGGTTATGATTTACATTTCCCTAATAAATAGTGATTTTGATCATCTTTCATGTACCAGTTGGCCATTAATATATCTTTGAGGAAAAGGTCTATTCAGGTCTTTTGTTCATTTTTAATTGGATTTGTAAAAATATTGAGCTGTATAACTTCTTTGTATATATTGGATATTAACCTCTTATTGATATATGGTTTCCAAATAATTTTTCCCATTTTATAGGTTGTCTTTTTACCTTGCTGATTTTTTTTAATTCTATGCAGAAGTTTTACAGTTTGATGTAGTCCCACTTCTTTATTTTTGATTTTGCTGCTTGTGTTTTAGGTGTCATATCCCAAAAATCATTGAAAAGACCCATATCAAAGAGTTATTTTTCTATTTTTCTTAGTCTGTCATGGTTTCCAGTCTTACATCTCAGTCTTTAATCCTTTTCAAGATCATTTTTGTGAGTGGTTCAAGATAGGGGTCTAGTTGCATTCTTTTACATGTGAATATCCGAGATGGTCTTTTCACCATTGAGTATTCTTGGCTCTCTTGTTAAATCTAGTTGGCTGTATATACTTGAGTTTACTTTTGTTCTCAGTTCTTATTTCTGTTTCACTGATCTGTCTGTTTTTATGCCAGTACCATACTGTTTTAATTACTATAACTTTATAGTATAGCTTGAAATCAAGAAGTAGGATGACTCTCACTTCGTTTTTCTTTCTCAGGATTGCTTTTGTTATTCAGCGTATTGCAATACATATTTTAGAATTGTTTCTCTGACTTCTGTTTTTTAAAAAAAAAGCATTTGGAATATTGATAGGGATTGCATTGAATCTAAAGCTGGCTTTTGGACATTTTAACAATATTAATTCTTCCTATTCATGAACACAAGAAACCTTTCCATTTATTTGTGTAATCTTCAATATCTATCATCAATGTCTTATAGTATTCAGAGCAGAGATGTTTAACCTCCTTGGTTAATATTATTCCTATATATTTTATTGTTTTTGATGCTATCATAAATGGGATCATTTTCTTTATTTTTCAAAAAAATATTAGTATGTACAAATGTTACTGATTTTGGTGTTTATTTTGTATCCAGCAACTTTAATGAATTTGTTGATTAGATCTGATAGATTTTATTGGAGACTGGGATTTTCTAGATATAAAATTATGCTATTGGCAAATAGAATTTAACTTCTTGCTTTTTAATTCCAATGCCATTTATTTATTTATTTGTTTGTTTGCCTGATTGTTCTGGCAAGTACATCCATTACTGTGTTGAATAGGAGTGTGAGAGTGTTGGCATCCTTGTGTTGTTCATGGCCTTAGAGTAAAAGCTTTTAACCTTTCACCATCGAGTATGTTAGCTGTGGGCTTATATATGCACATTATATATATATATATATATATATATATATATATAATGTGTATATATGTATATGTATATATATATGGCTTTATTATGTTGAGGTACTTGTCTTCTATACCTATTTGTTTAGAATTTTTATCATGAACAGATACTAAGTTTTCTCATGCTTTATCTGTGTCTATTGAAATGATTAAATGATCTTTTTTCTTTCATCATGTTAATGTGATGTATCACATTTGTTTGTATACATTGAACCATCTTTGCATCCCAGGTATAAATTCCACTTGATCATGGTGTTTGATCCTTTTAATATGCTGCTGAATTGAGTTCGCTTGTATTTTCTTGAGAATTTTTCCATCTGTATTCATCAGGAATGTTGCCCTGTAGTTTTCTTGTCTGGTTTTCCTTTTCTGGCTTTGGTGTATAGCTAATCTGGCCTTCTAAAATGAGTTTGGAAGTTTTCCCTCCTTTTCAATTTATTGGAAGAGTTTGAGAAAGATTGGCATTAATTCTTTAAATGTGTGGTAAAATTCATCAGTGAAACTTCCTGGTCCTGAGATTTTCTTCATTGGGAGATTTTTGATTACTGGTTAAATGCCCTTACTAGTAGTCCATTCAGACTCTCTATTTCTTCCTCATTCAGTCTCGGTAAGAATTTTTTTCCATTTCTCCTGGGTTGTCCAGTTTGTTGGTGTGTAGTTCATAATATGATTATTTGTGATTTCTGTGGTGTCAGTCGTAACGTCTCCTTTTTCATCTATACTTTTGTTGTTTTAGTCCTCTTGTCTCCTTGGTTAGTCTAAAGTTTTGTCAAATTCATCTTTTCAAAGATAAGTCTTTTCAAAGATAAACAAAACTACGAGTTGAATAATTATCTTTTCTGTTTTTCTACTCTCTATTTCAATTATTTCGGTTCTAATTTTTAGTATTTCCTTCTGTTAATTTTGGGCTCAGTTCATTTTTTTTCTAGTTTTTATTAGGCATAGAGTTAGATTGTTTTGGGGGATGTTTCTTGCTTCTTAATTTAGGCATTTATTACCATGAACTTCATCCTTAGAACTGCTTTTGCTGCATGCCATAAGTTTTGGTATGTTGTTTTCTATTTTTGTTTGTCTCAAGATATGTTTAAATTTCCCCTTCAATTTTTTCTTTGATCCGTTGGTTGTACAGAATTCACAAGAATTCACATACAAGAATTCACATACAAGAATACAAGAATTCACATATTCTTGAATTTTGCAGTTTTCCTCTTGTTATTGATTTCTAGATTCATTTCATTTGTGGTCAGAAAAAATAACTGATACTCGGTATCATTTCAATCTTCTTGAACTTCCTAAGATTGTTTTGTGGCTAACCTATTGACTATCTAGATAGTATTCCATGTGAACTTGAGAAGAATGTGTGTTCTGCTGTTGTCAGATAGAATACTCTGATAATGTCTGTTAGGTCCATTTGATCTATGGTCTTGTACAAATTCACTGTTTTCTCATTGATTCTCTGTCTGGATGATCTGTCCCTTGTTGACAGTGGGGTATTAAGGTCTCTAACTATTTTGGCATTGCTCAAATTTCTCACTTTAGCTCTGTTAATTTTTGCTTTATGTATTTAGGTGTATTTAGATATTGGGTGTGTAAATATTTACAATTATATCTTCCTGATGGATTGATCCCTTCATTATTATATAATCTTTTTTTCTCTTTTTACCATTTTTGGTTTAGTTTATTTTGTAACTACTCCTGCTTTTACTTCTTTTACTTTTACTTCTCCTCCCCTCACATGTTAGGTTATGGATTTTACAGTTGACATATTTTTTTATATTTTCTAACTAACAAATTATTGTAGTTATGTTTATTTTTACTACATTTGTTTATTTTAACTTGTAAACTAGAGTTGTTAAGTGAATTACAACCACCATTACCATGTTATAGAATATGACTTTGACTATATATTTAGCATTACTAGTGACTTATGTTTTTATAATGTTAATTCATCCTTTATTTCCACTCTATAAACTCCCTTCAGCATTTCTTGTAAGGCAGGTCTAATAGTGATGAGCTCCCTCAGCTTTTGTTTTTTCAGTAATGTCTTTATCCTTCCTTCATTTCTGAAGAACAGCTTCACCTGGTATTGTATTCTTGGTTGACATGGGGTTTTTTTCAATATTTTGAATATGTCATCCCATTCTGTTCTGACCTGAAAAGTTTCTATTGAGAAATTCACCCATGGTCTTATGAGGATTCCCTTGTATGTAACTTTTCTCTTTTCTCTTCCTGATTTTAAAATTCTTTCTTTGTCTTTGATTTTTGATAATTATAAGTGTATTGTTGAAGTCCTATTTGGTTTAAGCTATTTGAGACACTCTGTCCCTCTGGTAACTAGATGTTTATTTCTCTCTCCAGGTCTGGGAAATTTTCAGCCAGCATTGCTTCAAAAAAACATTCCATCCTTTTCTCTCTCTCCCCTCCTTCTGGAATTTCCACGATGCAAATACTGTTTCTTTTCATTGTGTCCTATAAGTCCCAGTAGGCTTTCTTCACTCATTTTATGTTTATTTTTACTTTCATTTTTATTTATTTATTTATTTTGCTTCACTGACTATAGATAATCTCAAATATTCTCTCTTCCAGGTCACTGATTTTTTTTCTTTTGCGTGGTCAAGCCTGCTTTTGAAGCTCTCTATTGAATCCCTCGGTTCATCTATGTTATCTTTCAGCTTGTATTGTGTTTACTAAGATCTCTGGGTTTTGTAATGATTTCTATTTCTTTGTTGAACTTTTTTGTTTTGTTTATTCATTGTTTTCCTAATTTTGTTGTCTGTGTATTGTTATAGATCCCTAAACTTCTTTAAGAGGATTATTCTGAATTCTTTTTCTGATAGTTCATAGATCTCCATTTCTTTAGGATTAGTTATTAGAACTTTATTAGTTCCTCTTGCAGTGTCATATTTAGACATTTTTTTGTGTGTGATTCTTCATTTCTTACAATGTTATCTGCACATTTGAGTAAATGGTCTCCTCTTCCAGACTTGGCAGATTCACTTTGGCAGAGACAGTTCTTCACCAATCAGTTCAGCTTGGGTTTCTGGACATGAAGGCTGGTATTATCCTGGGACAGGTGGGTTGGTCTTGCTATCAGAATCTTTTGGATGATGCCATTGTTCTAGCTCTGAGATGGGGGTGTGGTGGATATGCCACTGACTGAGAACTGCTGGATAGGACTGCTGGCTTGGTTCCCTGCCCTAGTGAGGCTTCACCATTACCTGGATTCTCTGGTCAGGCTTACTAGATGGTTGTGACTGTGTACAATATTTAGCAATAGGTGTGATTATGAATTAGCTTCCCTGCCCTGGGTGGGGGGCAGCAGGATGGCCCAGGGTCTGTATGACTCATTGTTTGGGGACTCAAATCAGGTAAGAGTGTACACCAAATTCCATGACAGGTGAGGCTACTGGCTTTGCTCTGCAGACAAGGAAAGCCATGGGCTGTGCTCTATGTTCATGTGCCCCTGTAAGCAGGGCTATTGGATGTGCTATGTAACTTCCCATATGCTCTGATAAGGTTCCCCTGTCAGCAGGCTGAAGGCTATATTCAGCAATAAGTGAGAATACAAATTAGTTTTCCTACTGAGACTCAGTTGGAGAAGCAGTTTCAAAGCCACTAGGGTACTTTGTTTGTGGTCATGAATCAAGCCAACCCATGCCCCAAGTTCCCTGGCCAGACAGTGTTAATGGTTTTGCTCTGGGGGTCATCAGCTCAGCCTACCTTCTTCTCTGCTCAAATGTTGCTGTGTTACACAGCAACTTCCAGGTGTACTTGTGAGTCCTTCCTGTCAAATGGAGTCAGGTGCCTCGCTCCACAGTGAGTGGAGTTATGGCTTAGTTCTCCTGCCTGGGAAGGACTGTAAGGGATCACTTCAGGCAACTCCCAAATTTTCTCAAACAGGCTTTCTGGTTGTGAGCTCCACAGCAGGTGAGGCTACACATCAGCTCTTTTGCCTGTGCATGGTAGACAAGGTTCCGGGACCAGCAAAACTTCTCATTAGAGGACCAAATCAAGCTGGCTTGCACCCCACTGAGTTTTCTGGTGAGATTGTACACCAGCTTGGTTCTGAAGATGAGTAAATCTGCTGTTTGGGACTACTACTTAGACTCTACAGGTAGGAACTCTGTCTACTGAGATCCAGGTGCTGTTTTTTGCAAGCCCTCTCCTCCATTCTCCATCACAATCAGATACTCAGTGGTTGAGTCCCACAGATTTCCCTGCAATCTCCATGGGGCAGAACCAGAGTAGGGGGTCCCATGAAGCCATCCACAATGTTGCTGTGGTGGATGTCATTCCTGGGCTTTTTTCTCACTGGAGAAACAGTATGTTCATGGGAGGTCTCTCAGCCTGATGTTGTGCACCCTTGGGAGGGGCAATGCAGTCAGCTTGTAGCTATTCCTCTTACCTTTCTAACACAGTCTGTCTTTTTCTCTGTGGTTCCAGGGTTTAGGAGTAGTGCTTCCAGCCTCACTCCTGGGTTCTACGATTCTCTCAGTGGTGCCTTATCCATAAGTAGTTGTTAGCTATTCTTTTGAGGGAGAGCAAAATCAGGAATGACCTATATCACCATCTCGTTAATGTCATGCCCCAGCTACATGTTTTTCTCACGTAAATTTATGTTTTTAACTGACGATAATCTAAGCTGAAGTATTTGTTTCTCTACTTAGGTATTCTGAGATTTATCCTTTTGAGAATGGCTGGTTGATAAAATGATAGCTGTCCCCATTCCTTTTTCCCATGTTGAAACTAACTTATAAAAATGTAGGTATGGGGCTTCCCTGGTGGCGCAGTGGTTAAGAATCCACCTGCCAATGCAGGGGACATGGGTTCGAGCCCTGGTCCGGGAAGATCCCACATGCCGCGGAGCAGCTAAGCCCGTGCTCCACAACTGCTGAGCCTCGCTCTAGAGCCCGCGAGCCACAACTGCTGAGCCCATGTGCCACAACTATTGAGGCCCACGTGCCTAGAGCCTGTGCTCTGCAACAGGAGAGACCACTGCAATGAGAGGCCTGTGCACCGCAGCGAGGAGTGGCCCCCACTCGCCATGGCCAGAGGGGACCCATGTGCAGCACAAAGAACCAACGCAGCCATAAATAAATAGATTTATTAAAAAAAAATATTAGGTATGTGGGTCCACATCACTAACCCTTAGTTTCCATATGTTCTTATTTGTAATTCAGCATGTCATTTAATTACATTGATAATTTCCTTATACAATATCAGGCTTTGCTTGTCTTTTTGACAGAGTTTTCCAATGAACTTTTGATACAAATTGATGTTTCACAAATATATGAATATTAAAAATTGGTTAGGTAGCTGACATGTGTGACTTTCTCTTTCCAATTATCAGACTGAAAATCAATCATAAAAGTCTGACTATTGTACTTTATAAACCTCCAGATATCTGAAATAACACCCAGGTCTCCATATTTTCTTTTCTAGGTTGGTACACCTAGCTTTGACAATAGTTCCCCATGTGGTATGGTTTTCATTCCTTTAATATATCAAACACAAGAATCAACATATTTAATATAAAACTTTGCTTATTATAATACAGTGTTTTACCAAATCATTTCATAAAACATCATTTGCATACAGTATTTTGAGTTTAGGTATAATTCAAACTATATGAATACTTCAGCAGTCTGATTTAATGTGAAAAATAATAGGTTATTTTATGGACAATGAGAAAACTTATGAGAAATGAAATGAAGCCTACCACTAGGTTTTCACACATATGTAGAATAGTCTCACTCAAAGGTGGAGAATTCTAGAAGAAAATTAACCTTGGGGTAAGTAAGAAACAGACATGAGTGAGCTGAAGTAAAAAGTGAGTGAGTGAATGAATGGATTGCTGTGTTACTTAATTAAATAATTAAAAGCAAACCCCCACAATATCTTGAATACAGGTTGGTGGATTCAGGCTCACATCACAGAGGTCAAGTAACAGAGCCTCACTGGAAAATAAACAAGTGGAAGCATTAACTATTTCCACTTAATGTGCTTATTTTCTGAGAATGTTTCTCAGTTGATTTTCTTCGACTTTCAACATACAAAATTATTAAATTTTAAAATGTAAATTTCACTTCTTAATAATTTTTATCTTTATTTTTCTTTATTTTGACAAGTAATTCAAAAGTAATGATAAATAACAATGGCAAAAACGGGCAACCTTATTTTTTGTTCTGACTTTATTGGAAATGCTGTCATTATCTCCTCATAAACAGGACCTTGTATTTTGGGTTGATAAATATTTACACATGTATTATCATGTAGAAATATTATTCTTCTTAAGGGCCTGGTTTCTTAATGTTGTCCCTACAAGTATAGATATACTGGTGGCCTTCCAAAAACATGCATTATAATGTCATATGCTACAACATAAATGAACCTCAAAAAATGCTAAGTGAAATAAGCCAATCACAAAAGGACAAATGTTATATGATTCCATTCATAGGAACTATCTAAAGTAGTCAAAATCATAGAAACAGAACGTGAAAAGGTAATTGACAGGTACTGGTTAGAGAGAGGAAGAGAAATTAGTATTTAGTGGATACAGAGTGAGTGTTGCAAAATGAAAAATTCTAGAGATCTGTTGTAAAGCAATGTAAAAATACTTAACACTACTGAAATGTATGCTTAAAAATAGTAAAGATGGTAAATTGAATGTGATGAAATTTTTTTATCTCTCTCAGTGGTTAGCTGAGTCCCTCTTGTTTGTAAGAGACTAGAGGTCTTCAAATAAGCTCAGAATTCTTTCCTTCCCATATTTATATATTTGATTTCCTCCTTATCTACTCTTGTACGTGAGATCCTCTTTTCCACGAGGCTGACTCTCTACTTGATAATTTGTTTGTACTTTCTTTCAAACTCACTGGACCCTTACTCCTTCCATCATCAGGTATCACCTTAACACTTCTAAAGTTCTCAGTCTTCTAGATCCACATTTCTTACTACAAATACCCATATTTCTCTACATTTATAAACATGAAATAACTTTTCCTCCCATTCATTAAAATATCTAAAATAAGCTTCTGAGAAGTTTACATTTGGATTTCTTTTGAAATAAAGGACTATATTCTGAAAATGGATTTTTAAATATCAATGATAATGCCTTAATTGTCAGTGATAATCGCTTAATTGACAATCCCTCAAATTGTCATACTTTATCACTTGATCCTTTGTAGCACTGAACACTCTGGAGTCCTCCTTTTTAAAATGCTTTTCTTCATGGTCTTTATATAGAAATAGTATGCTGAGTTACCTTGTATCCCTAGGATTTCTCCTGTTTCATTTCAATACCTCATCTTCCTATACCAATTCTTAAAATGTAAGTCTTTCTAAAAGTAAAGCCGTAAAATAGATAGCTAGTGGGAAGCAGCCACATAGCACAGGGAGATCAGCTCGGGGAGACACAAGAGGGAGGAGATATGGGGATATATGTATATGTATAGCTGATTCACTTTGTTATAAAGCAGAAACTAACACACGATTGTAAAGCAATTATACTCCAATAAATATGTTAAAAAAAAAAAAAAAAGTAAAGCCAGCTCCTCTGTTCATGTCATGGTTTTCTCTTTGAAACCTTAATTTATTCTTCATCAGCTCTTTGTGGAAGAATCATGAACCTGTATGTCTCTGACTAATTTTCCTGAAACCAGTCTTGTCAGTTGCTTATTGGTATTTCTCATTGGTTGTCCAGTCATCACATTAAACTCAACATTTTGTGAATTACTCTTATCTTTGTTCCTCACACCATATTTCTGCACTGATATATTATGTTCAGCCTAAAGCATAAAAGGCAAGTACTAATGAAATTATATCTTTTAAATATACCATGGGGAACATAATAATTCAAGAATTGAATAATGTATCATTTGCAGTATATTATTCAAGTAAAAGATGTCCTGATTGCATGCATAGATATATCTATGTATCTATCTATGTATCTATATATATATATATCTGTGTGTATATTTAGAGTCAAAGAATAGGTTATATAACCTATGAAGACTAGTTTACCTCCATTTTGGCCAATCTACTTAACTTGAAGTACATTGTGAAATGAAAGCAATTTTACCTATAATTTGGGTTAAAAATTACTTTTCCTGAAATTCCCAGAAACTCCTGGCTTTGAAATTTCCAGTTCCAGCTTTGTAATATCAAGCAGATAGTTGATTACATAAAAATCATTATAGGGACTTCCCTGGTGGCGCAGTGGTTGAGAGTCCGCCTGCCGATGCAGGGGACACGAGTTCGTGCCCCGGTCCAGGAAGATCCCACATGCCGCGGAGAGGCTAGGCCCGTGAGCCATGGCCGCTGAGTCTGCGCGTCCAGAGCCTGTGCTCTGCAACGGGAGAGGCCACAACAGTGAGAGGCCCGCGTACCGCAAAAAAAAAAAAAAAGCATTATAGTATAGTTAATACTGTATTATTGGATTTGCTAATGAAAAGCAAAGCAAATACATTGAAATGATAGAAAATGCCAGTTGAATTATGATAACTAAAGATAGTAATAAAAGGAATGAGGAGGTTTTTATATTTGAGAAATTGTTCTGCTGTTTAATCAAGAAGAATGAAAAGGAGACATTGAACATAAAGTTCTAAGAATTAAGTTTAAAACTCATGTAAACAAAAAATCAAATGGCATTGAATACACAATAAATCGCATTTAAAAGTATTATAATAAATTTTGGGGAAACAAAGTATAAATGATGGCCAAATATATAATCATGAAATTTATAGCCACAAGAATTTACCAGCTGAGTGTTTGTTATAATGGGAGATTGGAGTCCAACCAACAAACCAGAAACCACTTTAAGACTTAAAAACAGAATGTACATAATGCATAGAATTAGACAAGTAATGGAGGATCTGAGAAGCCAAATAGCCATTAGGCCACCCTGATATTAGCGAGAGCAAGAAATCACTCTCATCCCTTGGACAGAGGGACAAAATGAGGAGGAAGTGTGTCTGAAGCCAGGCTCAGTTGTAGAAGTTGGAGCTATGGCAGGTTCATGGACAAGACCTTAAGCCACTGAAGAGAATTAGATGCAGTGGTATGCACTATTAGAAACAGAGAACAATGGTGAAATATTCATCTTTTCACTTCCTCTTTCCCTCAACTCTCTAAATGTTGCCTCCAATTGGATAAACTCAAGGGGAAATGAGCTCATACAAAAGCTGGGAATAGCTTTCAGTGTTCAACCTCCTGAAGTGGAGTAGAGGAGACAGGTCTGGGGTCACGCTCTGAGGACAATCAGCCCCTGAGCCAGTGCAAAGGGTAATATGTAATATAAAATGTTATAAGTGAAATAGCCTTTATTAATTTCATTATCATTATATTTTAAAAATGTATAACTCTAATTTATGTTATTGTTCATGAAGTAACACTATAAATAAATGTCTTCAAAAGAGCAGGGTATTTATTGCATCTGAATTACAAGAAATTCTAAGATAATAAAAAACAGATATAACTAATTTTTTAAAATAAGTATATACAGCCTAATTCTACATCATTTCTCCAAAGTGTTCTGTTGGCTTTAGTAAACTTTTTTTTTTAAAAAAGGGAGACTTTTGGGCTTCCCTGGTGGCGCAGTGGTTGAGAATCTGCCTGCCAATGCAGGGGACACGGGTTCGAGCCCTGGTCTGGGAAGATCCCACATGCCACGGAGCAACTAGGCCCGTGAGCCACAACTACTGAGCCTGCGTGTCTGGAGCCTGTGCTCCACAACAAGAGAGGCCACGATAGTGAGAGGCCCGCGCATCGCGATGAAGAGTGGTCCCCGCTTGCCACAACTAGAGAAAGCCCTCGCACAGAAACGAAGACCCAACACAGCCAAAAATAAAAAAAAATAAAAAATAAAAAAAAAAGGGAGACTTTTAAAGGCATTAAAACAAAGATGCCAAGTAGGAGGTTGATATATGTGTGTGAGTCTTGGGTAAGAGTTAGGGCTAGAGTTGCAGACAATCCCCGTACATGGTTAAAAGGGAGTGAAAATTGCTTTTTTATAAAAATTTGTTTTATTTTACAGAGAACACTTAACATGAACTCTACCTTCTTAAAGGATTTTTAAATATACAATGTATTGTTGACTATCGGGATAGATACTGGCAACTACCATTACATTTTTTTGATTCTATGAATTTGTTTTGACACTTCATATAAGCAGAAGCATGCAATATTTGTTATCTGTGATTGGCTCATTTCATTTAGCATAATGTCCTCCAGGTTAATCTATTTTGTCACTTATTACATAATTTCCTTTTTTAACAGACTGAATAGTTTTCCATTGTATGTATATACCACATTTTCTGTATCCATTTATGTGTTGATGGAAATTTAAGTTTTTTCCACATCTTGACTATTGGATTAGTGCTACAGTGGATGTAGGAGTACTTATATCTTTTTGAGCTCCTGATTTAAATTATTTCAGTAAATACCCAGAAATAAGACTACTATATCATATGCAGAAACTACCATACGGTTTTCCAAAACAGGTGTAACATTTTACATTCCCACCAACAGTGTACAATTGTTCCAATTTTTCCACATTCTAGCCAACCCTTGTGGTTGTTTGTTTTTGTGATAATAGCTATCCTGATGGATGTGAGGTAATATTTCATTGCTGTTTTGATTTGCATTTCCCTGGTGATTTAGTTATGCAGAGCATCTTTTCATAGACCTTTCGACTATTTGTATGTCTCCTTTGGAGAAATATCTATTCAAGTCCACTGCCCACTTTTTTAATCAGGCTATGTTTTTATTAAGTTGTAGGAATTCCTTACATTTTTTGGAAACTAACCCTTATCAGATCTATGATTTACAAGTATTTCCTCCTATTTGGTTAGGTTGATTTTTCACTCTGTTGATTGTTTCTTTTGTTGTAGAGAGGCTTTTTAGTTTGATGTAGCCCTAGTTGTTTATTTTGGGGTTTTCTGCCTCTGCATTTGGTGTCATATCCATGAAATCATTGCCACAACCAGTGTCATGAAGCTCTTTCCCTATGTTTTCTTGTAGTAGTTTTATAGTTTCAAGTCTTCCATTTAAGTCTTTAATCCATTATTGAGCTGATATTTATGTATGATTAAAAAAGCAAGTCCAATTTCATTTTTGTCATGTGAATATCTGGTCTTTACAAAACCATTTGTTTTCCCATTGTGTATTCTGGACACCATTGTGAAGATCACTTGATTGTATATGTGTGGATTTATTTCTGGAATCTATTCTGTTCCATTGTTCTACATGTTTGTCTTTATACCATTATCATACTGTTTTGATTATTGGAGACTTGTAATATACTTTGAAATCAGGAAGTATGATACCTCCAGTTTTATTCCTTTTCTCAAAATGTATTTGGTTATTCATGGTATTTTATGGTTCCATATGAATTAAAGAAGTGTTGTTTTTTTTTTCCTATTTCTGTAAAACAATGCTGTTGGGATTTTGATAGAGATTACACTGAATCTGTAGATCTCTTTGGGTATATGTAGACATTTCAACAGTATTACATCTTCCACTTCATGGACACATTTGATGTGTTTGTGTCAATTTCTTTCATCAGTGCTGTGTAGTTTTTGGTATACAAGTCTTTCACTTCCTTAGGTAAGTTTATTCCTAAGTATTTTTTCTTTCTGGTGTTATTGTAAATGGTATTTTTTAAAATTTCTTTTTCAGATGGTTCATTGTTAGTGTATAGAAACACAACTAATTTCACCTCTAACTTTACTGAGGAATAATTGACAAATAAAATTATATATATTTAAAGTATACAATAGGATGATTTATATATATATATATATATGCATGCTTTGGGGAGTGATTACCAAGATCAAGATAACTAACACATTTAACACCTCAAATAATTAACTCTGTGTGTGTGTGTGTGTATGTGTGTGTGTGTGTGTGTGTGTAGAATGTTTAATATCTACTCTCAGCAGGTTTCATGTATACGATACCAAATTATTAACTATAGTCACCAGCTGTGCATTAGATCCTCAGAATTTATTCTTACAACTAAATGTTTGTACCCTTTTACATACATCTCTGTTTCCTCCTCCCCCAACTTCTGGCAACCACCCATTCTATTCTTTGTTTGTATGCAATCAGCTTTTATTTATTTATTTTAGATTCCACATAGAAGTGATACCATTCACTATTTGTCTTCTTCTGTCTGGCTTATTTCATATTGATTTTTTCCTGCAACTTTACTAAATTTGTTTATTAGTTATAATAGTTTTTTAATGGAGTCTTCAGAGTTTTCTATACTTGAGGTCATATCATCTGCAAAGCAAGGACAATTTTACTTTTTCCTTTCCAATTTGGATGCACTTTCTTTATTTTCCCTGCCTAACTACTCTGCCTAGGAGTCATATTACAATGTTGAATAGAAATGGCAACAGTGAGCATCTTTGCCTTGTTCCTGGTCTTAGTAAAAAAAGTTTTCAGGCTTCCCTGGTGGCGCAGTGGTTAAAAGTCCGCCTGCCAATGCAGGGGACGCAGGTTCGTGCCCCAGTCCGGGAAGATCCCACATGCCGCGGAGTGGCTGGGCCCGTGAGCCATGGTCGCTGAGCCTGCGCGTCCGGAGCCTGTGCTCCGCAACGGGAGAGGCCACAACAGTGAGAGGCCTGCGTACCACAAAAAAAAAAAAAAAAAAAAAAAAAGTTTTCAGTTTTCTAGTGTTGAGCATGATGTTAGCTGTGGGCTTGTCCTGTATAGCCTTTATTCCTTCTATTCTGCTACTTTCAACCTAATTTGTTGAGAGTTTTTATCATGAAAGGTTGTGAATTTTGTGAAATATTTTCCTACATGTATTGAGACAATCTTTTGATTTTTTTAATTCTTTATTCTGTTAATGTGGTATATCATATTAATTGATTTCCATATGTTGAACACTCCTTGCATCCCAGAGATAAATCCTACGTGGTCATGAAGTATGATCCTTATAATATACAGTTGGATTCAGTTTGCCAATATGTTGTTCAGGATATTTGCAACTATTTTCATCAGGAATATTGGTATGCAGTTTTCTTTTCTTGTGATGTCTTTGCCTGGCTTTGGTATTAGGGTAATTCTGAACTCATTAATTGAGTTTGGAAATGATCCATCCTCTTCTGTTTTTGGAGGAGTTTGAGAAATATTGGTATTAACTATCTTTAAATGTCTGGTAGAATTCACCAGTGAAGGCAGCTGGTTGGGGGCTTTTCTTTATTGGAATGTTTTTGATTATTGATTTAATCACTAGTTAAAGGTCAGTTCATACTTTCTACTTTTTCATAATTCAGTCTCAGTGAGTTTTATGTTTCTAGGAGTTTATTCTTTCTAGGTTATCCAATTTGTTGGCATATAATTATTCATACTAGTATCTTAGATCCTTTTTATTTTGTGTCATCAATCTTCTCTCTTTTTTCTTACTGTAGCTAAGGATTTGTCAATTCTACATATCTTTTCAAAAACCAACTTTTAGTTTCACTGTTTTTTTTCTGTCATTGTTCTATTTTCTCTTTCATGTATATTTGCTCTAATCTTTATTTTCTTCCTTCTGCTAACTTTGAGCTTAGTCTTTTTCTTTCTGTAATTTCTTGAAGTGTAAAGTTAACTTGTTTAAGAATTTTTAGAAAAATTTTAACGTAGGCATTTAAGGCTATTTAATTCCCTCTTAGTAGTACTTTTTCTGCAACCCATAAGTTTTCATATGTTGTGTTTTCATTTTTATTTTTCTAGAGGTATTTTTTTATTTCACTTTTTTTTTTTTTTTTTTTTGCGGTACATGGGCCTCTCACTGTCGCGGCCTCTCCCGTTGCGGAGCACAGGCTCCGGACGCAAAGGCTCAGCGGCCATGGCTCACAGGCCCAGCCGCTCCGCGGCACGTGGAATCCCCCCGGACCGGGGCACGAACCCGTGTCCCCTGCATCGGCAGGCGGACTCCCAACCACTGCGCCACCAGGGAAGCCCTTTATTTCACTTTTGATATCTTCTTTTATCCAATGGTTGTTCAGGAATGTGTTCTTAATTTCCACATATTTGTGAATTTTTCAATTTTTCTTCCACTATTGATTTCTAGTTTCATTCCACTCTGGTAAGAAGAAGTACTTGGTATGAATTCAATCTTCTTAAATTCAATACTTGTTTGGTGACCTAACTTGTGATCTATCCTGGAGAAATATCAATGTGCACTTGAGAAGAATCTGTATTCTGTTGCTGTTAGGTGGAATATTCTGTATATGTCTGTTAGGATTATTTGATCTACAGTGTTGTTTAAGGTCACATATTTTCTTATTAATCTTCTCTGGAAGTTCTATCCATTAATGAAAATGGGGTATTAAAGTATTTTACTATTATTATACTGCTATCTAGTTCTTCTTCACTTCTGTCAACATGTGCTTCATATAATTATATGCATATATGTATTTATAATATATATTTATATAAAATAGCATATATTATTTGTAAGTATACATTATATATGTATATATATTAGATATTATATATGTATATAAGTGGATATATAAAGGTATATATAAATTTATATGCATCTATATATGCACCTAGCACCAGAGCCTGTTGATTGAATAGATATTTGTAATTATTATATCATCCTTGTTGTTGACCCTTTTATCATTATAATATCCTTTGCCTCTTGTGGCGGTTTTTGACTTAAAGACTATTTTATGTCATAAAAATATAGTCATCCCTTCTCTCTCTGGTTACTGATTGCATGGACTATCTTTTTATAGTTGGCTCTTCAGTTCCTCTACATCTGCTTATTCAACCAACCCTGGACTGTGCAGTACTACATTATTTACTATTGAAAAATACCCACGTATAAGTGGACCTGCACAGTTTCAACCCATGTGTTCAAGGATCAACT